>NW_015971832.1:25090-28124 GCF_000732125.1 Scedosporium apiospermum | reverse complement strand
TATAGTAAGTATTTTAAAATAGATTATTATTTTAAAAATTCTTAATTTATTTAAAAGTAACTTTTTTAGTTAATATTATTTAGAAGCTAAGTTATTCTCTAGGCCTTACTTAATCTTATTCTAAGTAAGCTAATTAATTACCTAATTAATCTATAAATTTCTTATTTATAGCTATAGTATTCCTAATATAATAAAGTAATTTACTATCTAGGTAATATTAAAGGAAATATTATTAATTCTTCTAGCAATAATAATATAAAAGTATATAGTCTTAGTATTTATAACTCTACCTTTATATTTAACTAGTATTTTATTATATATATTTAGAATATAGAGCTAGTCTTTTATAATTTATAGGAGTTTTAATTTATTAATAATTATAAGTAAAATAAAGTTTTTTTATATTCTACTATCTACTAGAGCTATTAACTTTTAGTTTACTAAAGTAATTAATACTTTTAGATAGTAGATCTTTTATTTTTCTATAATATTTATCTTTTATAGGTCCCCTTAAGATCTAGATCCTATTACTTAAGTAACTTCTTTAATAACTAATAATATCTTACTATATTACTTTCTTTATAAACTAATTAGTTATTATTATAACTTCTTAATTTCTTTATATTATACTTATTAGGCTTTTTTTAGCTCTAGTATTTCTTTTTAACTATTAACTAGGTTATATATAAGCTCTAGTTACTTATTAGTTTCTTTATTAAGTTCTTCTCTAAGCTAGTTAATTTTTATAATAACTTAATATTTAAGGTTATCTATTAGTTCTATAATATAAACTTTATAGTAATAGAATTCTTTCTTCTACTAATTAACTTATTCTTATAAGTTATCTTTTTTATCTAGTAGCTCTAACTTATATTCTAGTTTAGGGTTTTTTAAAGTCTATAAGTAATAAAACTATTACTTAGTAGTACTTTATAAATCTAATAAGTATTATATTACTTCCTATTCTAATTATTTAAAGTCTAGCTTTTCTTTTATTATCTTTAAGATTTATTAAAATACCTTTTCTTCTAAGTTTTTAATAATTTTTTAGAAAATCTTCCTTTCTTCTTTCTCCTTAAAGGCTATATAATAACTAATTAGTAGGTTAGTAAACTATTCTTCTCATTTTTAGTTTATTTCTTTTATTAAGCTTTTAATTTTCTCTTTAAAGATTTTTTAGAATTCTATTAATTCCTTCTTAATACTAATTTTAGTACTTTCTATAAAATTAATTTATTCTCTTAAGTTATCAATTTATTATTAAAATTTTATTTAAAAGTCTTTACTATAGAATATTATTTCTAATTAATTAGCTTAGTCTAAGGTATTAAAGATAACTTTTTATTATTTTTAGATTTATAAGTTTATATTTTAGAAAGTATAGTATAGTTAGTTAATTTATCTTTATAAATTAATTAAATTACTTTTTATATCTACATTTTATTCTACTTATATAAAATTCCTTTTACTAGTATTCCCTTTTACTCTTTTCTATACCTATTTTCCTTATATAGCTATTTTAGATTAATACTATTCTTTTCTTAGTTAAATCCTCTACTAATAATCCTCCTATTCTTTATTATAAAGTTAGTAGCTTATTAGTAGCTTTAAGGTATTTTTCTATATNAATTCTATTTAGAAATCTTTATTATAAAATATTATTTCTAATTAATTAACTTAGTCTAAAATATTAAAGATAATTTTTTATTACCTTTAGATTTATAAGTTTATATTTTAGAGAGTATAGTATAGTTAGTTAATTTATCTTTATAAATTAATTAAATTACTTTTTATATCTACATTTTATTCTACTTATATAAAATTCCTTTTACTAGTATTCCCTTTTACTCTTTTCTATACCTATTTTCCTTATATAGCTATTTTAGATTAATACTATTCTTTTCTTAGTTAAATCCTCTACTAATAATCCTCCTATTCTTTATTATAAAGTTAGTAGCTTATTAGTAGCTTTAAGGTATTTTTCTATATTTATATTTTAATTTTTTTATCTATTTAGAAATTATTCTTTAATCTTCCTAGTTTAAATTTATTTATACTAAGTTATTTAATAAGTTTAGTATATAAAATTATCTTCTCTCTAGTTTTTACTAATTCTTTTAATTTTAACTTATATATAAGCTATTATAATAAATATAGTATATAATAGTAATATTAATATACTTCTTTATAATACTATTTATAAGATAGGTCTTCTAGTTAATAATCTCTTCTTATTATATTATCCTAAAAGTTTAGGGTTTTTTAAAGTACTATCTAGCTCTATCTTTTTTACTTTAGTAAATAGTATAGCTATTATTATAATATATAATCTATAATAAAATTTTGTAATTAACTATACTAGCTCCTAACTATTAAGCCTTCCCTTTAGGTATTAGTTTCTAAGTTTTCTTTCTATTAGGTTTTTTATAATCTAGCTTAAGCTTATATTTTATTTAATATTTTTATATAAAATATCTATATTTTCTATATAGAAAATACTTATTAATCTTATCTTTAAGTAACTTAGAAATAATATTTTTATTATTAGTTCCTAATTTTATAAGTCTAGAATAGGTTCCCTATAAAATATTACTATTACTTTATTTCTACTTAATATTAGTAGAGGCTTATAGTTTATAAACTTTTATTATAATATTTTAGCTTCTCTTTTATTACTATTATTTATATAGTTAGTTATTAATCTTAATAGTATTTTCTATATATTTAGCTAATTATACTAGTCTTTTAAGTTTATAAAGCTTATCTTTAATATCTTTTTTTAATCTATTATAAAAGTAGGTTATTAGGGGATTATCTCCCTAGTTAAAATATATAGTAATCTATTTAAACTTTATAGTATATTTAGTAGTAGAGCTTATCTATTATAATTTCTTAAGTTACTAAATTATAACTTATTATTTATTAGGTTCCTTAAAAACTCCCTTAAGAGCTTCTTTAAATATTTTATAGTTATTAAAGATTTTAATAGTTTCTACTCTTTACCTAATTTTATTATTCTCTAGGTAATCTTAAA
>NW_015971832.1:4123-24873 GCF_000732125.1 Scedosporium apiospermum | reverse complement strand
TTTATTTTATATAAATAATATATTAATTAAGTTCCCTATTCTTTTTATTCTAGTAAGTAGTAAACTTATTAATTTTTACTAGTTTTTTATTAATATCTTTTACTTTAGTAATCTAATCTTTAACTTTACTATATACTTCCTTAATAGTAGTAATATAATTATAGTTATTATTAAAATCTTCTTTATTATCTATAGGTAAAGTAATTACTTTTTATATCTTAATTTTATTATCTAATTTAGGGTTTAAAGTAATAGGTAGCTTTCCTTTCTTAAGTACTATAATTCCTAGATATTAGTATTACTTAATAAAATTACTTATTAAATAGGAGTAGTTAATATATTATAATCTTAATACTAGCTTATTAATAGTATTAAGTAGATATAATTAGTAATAAGATTAAGGTGTTGTCTATTAGTAGTAGAGTAAGGTAGTTAAGTAGTATTTATAGGATATAAGTAAGGAATATATATTTAAGTATAAGGGTATAGTTATACTTAAATTAATTACTAGAAAGTTTTAAAAGATAAACTAGATATATAGGGTAAACTATAGTTTATATAGATATTTCCCTTTTAAGCTCTCCTTAGATTACCTTAGCTTACTATAATCTTATATAATCTAGATTACTTCTAGATTACTATAAGTATAGGTAATCTAGTATTTTTATAATTTAGTGTACTTCTGTAGTTTACTTTTTTCTGCTGGTCTTGACTGCTTGGCCTTCTGTCCTAGCTATATATAGCTGTGATATATATAGATATTTCCTTTTTAAGCTTTTCCTAAAACTAATAATTAGTTTACTTAGTCTTTAGTATAGGATTATAATAAACTAATTATTAGTCTTATTAGTTCTTAGTAGACTAGTAGGACTGCTTTTTGGTCCTGTCGGTCCTATCTTTATTGGTCTATGATCTCCTGTAGTTTACCTTTTACTGCTATGTCTGACTGCTCTGGTTTTTAAAATGGTTAGCTCGTGACAATCCTCTTCTTCGCGACGCTACACCGTGGGGCTAGTAATCGTCTCATCAAGGTCGTGAAACGCGTTCTCTCTATCATTGGTTCCGAGAATGTGGGCATCTTACAGGTGCTCGACTAGAAGAACTCGCAGCTTGAGCAGATCTACACGAACTTCATGTCCAGAACCAGAACTCTGGAGATTAGCTGTATTATGAACATCCGTGAGGGGTTGTCTACCGAGGGACTTGGTGAGAAGGTTAGTACAGAAAAGTAAACTCCCCTTTATTAATTAGGCCACCTGATCGCGATCGCTAACTAAGTACCTAATTACAGCTCGTGGCGGACTTTTCGACGTATTGTGAGGATCCTTTCTGGGATTCCATCTTCATCTACGCCGACCATAGAGGAGTGTGCAAGTTTGACCAGAGGGACAGTGGCTACGAGCAAGTTATCGATAAGCTGAGATGCTACGTGGAGATGGCGAAGGAGTGGAACCGGGCCAGGATCGAGAGACTGAAGCGTGAGTTGGATATGGAAGATAGTGATGCGAGCTGTGAATCAACAGAAGGCTGATCAGAGCCCTGGAGCTCGATAATAATATAGCTTCGCTCCCAATCTCTAGCATCCCATTTGTTAAGAACAGACGATTTGTTCGACGCAAAGTTGTACTCGACCAAGTGATACAGAAACTAGCTCACACGGGCGAGGCGCAGCGAATGGTGGTATTGCAAGGACCAGGAGGCATCGGGTGGGTGGTTTCAATAGAAAGACCAGTCGTGACCGTAACCTGGGGTTTTTTCTTTTTTTTACTGACTCGAGTCTTTTGCCATGACGCAGAAAAAGCAGCATTGCACTTGCCTATGCTCATTCCGCCGTCGCACAGGGCATCTCCGTTTTCTGGATCAACGCATCGAGCAAGGATGACATTGTGAGGGGCCTGCGGAACGCTCTGCTTGCCCTCAAGATCAAAGTCCTAGCTGACCTTGACATGCAGTCCAACGCCCTTCGGGTCAAGAAGTGGCTGGGGAACAAGGACAACGGCAGCTGGGTCTTGGTTCTTGACAATGCCGATGATCGCTCCATTCATTTCCAGGACATCCTTCCCCAAAGCAAGCACGGGGGTGTGCTTTTCACATCACGCGACAAGCGCCTCGCTTCGGCTATTGGCGCTACCGAAGTTCCCGTTAGCGTCATGACCGCGGCTGAGGCAGTCGAGCTTTACTGGAAGTACAGGTCCAATGCAGGAGAACCCCCCATCCATGAAGCGAACCCCGAAACAGAATCGACGGATTCACAGTCTCCTGTCCTAGTCCAGGACAGCCAAGGGGATGTCGAGCGCCTCGTGCAGAAACTCGGCTTCTTTCCCATGGCCATCGAAAACGCCGCCGCGTATCTGAGAGAAGCGAACCTCATGCCGGGGCCGAATCTCACAATCTCAGATTACACCCATGCTTTGGACGAGGCGGTGTCGCTTGACCAATCTGCCAAGGACCAGATCGAGACCATTCTTGGGTTTCAGGAGGCCTTCTCGCCCTATCCACAAAGTATGTTGTCAGTCTGGGAGTTATCGCTACAGATGTTGATGCGCGAAAGCGAGAGAGGCCCAAAGCTTCTTGAGCTCCTCGGATTTCTAGGGCGGAATGTCTCGGAGGACTGGATCCGAGCTCCGATGACAACTGGGTCTGCCGGGCTTGCGTTCGCCGATGGCCGGAAGCACACCTTAAGCAGAGAACCGACGACGCTACTGCGTTCCAAGATGTCTTTTCTCCGGAGCCGCGTGACCTATATCGCCACCGCCGCCAAGCTCTGTAACTTGTCCCTCGTGCGAAGGGTCTACTTGTCCGGCCAGGGACGTTGGTACCTTGACATGTACCCCCTTATCCACCTCTGGGTACGATGTCGTTTAGCAGACCGTCCTGCTTACCGAGCGTCCCTCTTCCGACGAACTATACTCCTCAGCGAGTTCTCCATAGGCAGCCCGTTCGTATACCATGCTTTGGAGTCCGCCAAGTCAGATAATCAACAGCCCTCAACGGCTTTCCAGTCGCTCGTCAATACCAGAGAGTACGCGTCAGACCTGCCCGTGGAGTGCATCACATTCTACCTATTCATGGCTCTCGACAACTATGGACAGAGTTTATGCTTCAATGAAACGACTGCCAACGCCCTTCTTGCTTCCGTAGCACAACAGGAGCGTGAAATAGCCGGGCTTCTAGCGAGACTCGGGTCCGCCGTCTTCCACTTGTACCGGCAGTTAGAGGGGAAAGAGAAAAATACCGAGGACACTCACGGTTCCCGAGATTACAACCTCACCTTCTGGGCTGACGTTGAAGTCACGGCTGACGCGCTGGGTTCCGCCCCATATGGCTTCACCGAGCAGCGAATTCAAACCATAGTAGATATCTTAGCATATCTCATTAGTTGCTGGTGGAAGACAGTGCCCAGCCCGGGGCTCCAAGAGCTATATGCTATCGCGAACGGTGAAAACCGTCTCTCTCCCCAGACCTCAGCCACTCTCGCCTTCATGAACCGCTTTTGCAAAATCAACATGGCTGAGGACATGCTCCACTCGGCTCGCGGGCCTGCGTTGGCGCACGCCATCTTCCAATATCTGCCTCTAGACCAGTCGGTATCCCTCCTCGACTCACACTTGAACACGGCAGTGCACACCCTTCCGGCCTTCAAAGCAGTCGAGTACATGGACGGACTGATTAAAAATCTGAACAACCTAGTCGCCAGGAAGCATCCAGGGCCGTGGGGGGAAAAAGCCTGGGAGACGTTTGTACACTGTATCCGCCATGAGCACATCCACGATGCCCTGTACTCGACCACCTCCTACGGATGGCATCAGGGAGAGTTCCTGCGCGACAACCCCCAGTCTGTCTACGCCGTACACAGCCAGCGCAAACTGCGCGAGACACATGAGCTGCTCGCAAAGCTGCTCTGGGTCTGCGGTCTCCGGGACAAAGCCGATTGCGTACTGTCCCATTATATCCTCTTTGTGAGCGACTTCAAGGTGATGACGCACGCACCATCGTCTTCGTTAGGGCGGCCCACGACACCGTTGCCCGCCCATTGGTACTGTGTGGCTGAGGATTTACAAAGTCTAATGTACCGCTTCCTCTGGGAGATTTCAGAAGATGAGCTGCCGCAGGGGGATCGCGATAATAATAACGCCGTCGAGTTTGCCGCTTTGCTGGTATCGGGCTATCTGACGCTCATGAGGATGCATTTCGAATGGGTCAAGACCCATGGAGAACTTCGCTGTTACTACGAGGCTCTGCCCGACTTCGAGTGGGACAACGCCAAAGCGCTTTCTCTGCTCGCCGAGTTTCTCCTTATGAGAAAAGATCTGGTGGGCAGGATAGAGGTGTTTGAGGCTGTTGGTGATGACGAAACGTGGAACCACCTCAAGCACCAGCTGGCCACCCGAGCGGAAGTCTTCGAGTCACTCGCCGAGTTCTCGTGCGTGATGCCCTACAAGTTACTCTTGGGTGCCTCTGCGGACACTACCCGCCCACTCAGCGACTGGTTGGAGATTTTTGACGAGATCTTCCAAACCGACTATATCGGCAACGTTGAAATGGGGAATATAATTGTGGAAAACACTCAGCGGCCCTCAGAATCGGAGGAATCGGCAGATACTTTGCCAAACCCTAGTGCAGCACCGCTCGAGGTCGACCCGGTTGTATTTCGCAAAATGACGGCATTTTGGTTGGCGCTTTGCAGCGGCCGAAAGGACCTCGCGATGCGTGAGAAGGACTCGCATCGTCTGGCGACGTGGCTCCGTAGCGCGGAAGATCGAATGCCCATTCCTGCCCGCTTTAAGTCCTCAGACCCAGCTCGGAGCCTATACTGTGGACTTTTGCAGACATGGGAGGGCGATCTAGAGGACCTTACGCAGACTCTTGCGGCTCGGAATCTGGATATCGGTCAGAGTTATGAGGATTTGCCGATAATGAGGCTGCTTGGGGTCACAGAACCCGGAACCGATGACAATACAACTGAGAGACAATATACTTAC
The DNA here is from genome assembly GCF_000732125.1 of Scedosporium apiospermum. NCBI lineage: Eukaryota > Fungi > Ascomycota > Sordariomycetes > Microascales > Microascaceae > Scedosporium > Scedosporium apiospermum. The sequence goes on along the minus strand of NW_015971832.1, from coordinate 19,891 downwards.
AAGGAAGTCAGATTGCTAATCAAAGAGCAGGGAGAAGCCTTCTTCAAGATGCCAAATTTGCACTACGTACAGTTCGACTCGGCGACTGTTCATGAAGACCTTGAGGGGGGGTCAGATCCAGGGAATGCTATTGTTGTTTCGATGCCTGCGTTCCATCTGTCGGAGTTTGGCAACTTGAATTTAGGTTGATCAAGGAGCAAAAGAGAAGCCGTAATATGCCTGTTTTTATGTTTATTCACGCTTAAGGGCCAGTTTTGTTGGTAGTTTGGGGGCCTGGTGGCGGTTGAACGTTGCTATAGTTGTGTCAGAAGGCTAGTTACATGTACCTATGCAAGTTCGTCCTCCTTCATCCAACCTTTTAAGCCCCCAGTGGTATCCTAGACTCACGAGGCGGTCTCGGCCGAACCGTCCTACAAGCGGCCATCGAGCAGTGCAACGTCGCCGTGGTTGAGCCGGCGAGCTCCGGGCCAACGTCAACGTTGAGGGTGACGTCAAGGCCGGCACGACAGAGCCACTGAAGACGACCTTGGTTCACCTCCACATCGACTTTGATCGCACCCGGGACATCAAATGGCATTTCGCATTCCGGGGGTATTCTTGGAGTCCCGCTGCAGGAGAACGGCGACGAACAAGATGATGATGAGGAGGAGGAGGAGGAGGAGGAGGAAGACGAGGGGGAGGACGAGGGGCATCGATAGACGAGGGTAGGGCGGACTCGCGCGGTTCTAGCGAATCGTCGCCAAGTTGCTTGAGGCCGGCGCGGTGGAGCCCGAGACGAACAGCCCCGACAGAAGACAACTCCTTTCTCCTGAAGGAGGCTGCGAGCTTTTTTCCTAAGCCAGGTGGGGGATATGCCTCATCTCGGCACGGAGCACATGAAAACCCTCGCCTCGGGGATATCCAGCCGCTTTAACTTTGCTAGACAGCCCGAGGCTCGTACGCCGGCAAACCTCAGCCGTGTCCGCATCCGGCCTGGTGTTATAGAGGACTATAGCTCTTCCTTCCCGAAAGGGGAAGATGTACTGTTTATCTAGTAAGTTTGGCTTTGGCTTTCTCTACCCTCTTTTATTTTTATTTTATTTTTATTTTATTTTTTATTTTTTGGCCCTCGCCGTGTTCATGTTGGACATCTATAGAGAAAGTCCCTTCCCAATGCAGAATATATCTCTATTGAGGGGGAAGGGGGTGGGGGTGCTAGGTAGGCATTTGTTACCAGCATCATCGACTCGCGGACAACGATGAAACGGACCCCCCTTCACCTTGCGGCATAGAGTAATACAGGTCCCCAGTCTGATATTTCAATATTTCCTTTTTCTTTTTCCTGGTTTACTTGATCAACTCCTGAGGTACCTGAGCAGGGGTGGGCGAGGTGTTGCAGTGGTTCCCGCCACGGGATTGGCTGCCTGGATCCTTCGCTGTCTGTTCGGACGTAAACTACCTATATTATAAACTCCGCCGATGACATCGAGTGATCCCCTGATTGATCATCAGATTAGGCACCCAGTACGAAGTAAAGGATTAGCGAATAACCTCAGCGTTGGATGACGCGTAAGACAGACTGCCAAGATGCCCCGCATTTCGAACTCCGATGTTCAAGGTGACCTAAGGGACATAACCACCCGCTTCCTCTGTCACCGACTTTTCCTTCTTTTATTTCTTTTATTTTCTTATATTTTATGTTCCCCAACGATTAACATATCCTCCGCTTCCACTGCACGTTTTCACCATGGGCCGCTGGTCCTACCTCGATACTGACGCTGAGCGTCTGCCTGAGGGTATGACACGCGTCGGCTACGACGCCGATACGCAAGTTTATAGATATCTGGACACGACCGATGGTAGCTACTGGGAAGGCGCACCCGGTTGCCGGTATGGAAAGCTATTTCGGGTCAGGGATACGGCAACCCCACTCGAATCCGTCGTGATTGAAGACAGGGTCCAGGGCGAGGAGCCTGATCCGGAGCTGAATAAAGGCATTTGGGAGCATCAAAACGCGTCAGAGGTTCCTCGTCGACAAGACAGTCTCGTACAAAAAATCATTACCAGATGGAATTCGATTAGGCGCTTGTCGCGATCGAGTTCGATGACGTCTGCAACGGTCGTTAACGAGAACGACACTGCTGCCAAACCTTCACTGGATTCGAAGACCGAGAACCATGGGGAGCAGAGTCCTCCTCCAAAGGCATCAAGCCTTGTCCAATCTCCAACTATGATTGACAGCCCAACCCTTGAAAAGGACGACGGGGCGGCACTGTCGAAGACTTCATCTGGGGAGACCTCATCGCTCAACGGTGCTGAGTAGATTGCACATTGTTGGATGAGGATGAAGGTCATGATTCAGACGATACCATATTTACAGACCAGCGCAGCGGAGATTTTTGCTCGGATATCTTCACTTTTTGTTCTTTTGAATTTTATTTGATTTTTTTTTCTCTTTTTTTTCTTTCCTTTTTTGGGTCATTTCATGCAGCCATAGGAAAATCGTGCGTTCCTGTCAAGCATATTTACAACAAATTTAGTATTACATTCATGATTTATACTCACTCAGTTTAAACATCCATCAATCTATTCTTTATCAATGTATACATTCCCAGCAGTGACTTTGCTAATGGCTCACTCTATCACCTTCCAACTAAAGATACCAAGACAATAGCAGCTATTATGGTTAAACCAGCCTCAAATACTCCCCACTTACTGATCGACAATGAACCCATCCCGGTGGGGCCGCATCTTGATCGGTTGAACAAGCGGTGGTCGAATATCTTGAGCATTCTGCACCAGATTGATTCCAAGGCCAGGCCCTGAGGGAATATCCACAAAGCCACCCTTGGGCAGGGGCACATAGTCCACGATATCGCTTCCTAGGTGTTTCGTTGTGCTTTCGAACACGCCGGCCTCGAACCCGGTAGCGTACTCTTGAATGGCAAAGTTGGGGATCGCCGCCGCAACTTGAAGACACGCGGCCAATCCGATTGGCGAGAGAGGGTTATGCGGTACGACTTGGACGTGGTTGGCCTCGGCCATGGCAGCGACCTTCTTGGCGCCGGTGATGCCACCGCAGACTGCGACGTCGATGCGGGCATACTCGACGGCATCGCGCGCGAGAAGGGCCTGGAACTCGTAGATTGTGCAGAACCGTTCTCCCGTCCCAATCGGGACTGAGATGCGACTTGCTACGCGAGCCATGGCATCCACATTCTCAGGTCGGATGGGATCTTCGACCAGCATCGGGTAGGTATCCTTGATGCCGTTGCAAAAAGTGATGGCCTCGGCGGGGGTCAAGCGCCGGTGCAGCTCTACGAGGAGATCCACTTTGTCGCCCACGACTTCGCGCATCCTTTTGACATTCTCAATGGCGTCCTGCATCTTTTGAACGTGCGTCTTAAAGTACACCTTATCGGTGCCCTCGTCGAGGAAAGGGTTGATGTGGCCGAAGGCCGTAAAGCCCAAGTCCATTTTCCTCTTGCACTCGTCGAGCACCTTTTCAATCGTGCTCTCGTAAATGTGTCCGTAGACTCTTGCCTTCGTACGGCACGCGCCACCAAGGAGATCATAGATCGGGACTCCGAGAGCCTTGCCCTTGACGTCCCAGAGGGCGATATCGATTGCGGATATGGCAGAGTTGATGGCTAGGCCCTGGAAGTAGCTGAAGCGGTGCATGACGTTCCAGTGGTGTTCGATGTCAAAGGCTCGCTTGCCGACGAGGTATTCCGCGAACCGCTTGATGCATGTCGCTGCTGCTTCGATGTGGCCCCATATTCCGGCTTCGCCGTAGCCCACGATACCTTCGTTGGTGGTGATGCGGCAGAACATGAACTGGCCCACGTGGAGGGGCTCCACGGTCTTGATTATCTGTTCCTTAACCATCTTCGATCTCGTCAATGGTGCCCTTTGCAAGGTCGATGAGTCGGACTACCCACCGTGAATGGTGTATAACGATGCTTCCTTTGCGAATGTGAAGATGTGTGTTGCAAGGTTGAATTTGAGTCTCTCTACGGCATCTTGTGTCCATATTTAAATCACGAGGGCTCCGATATATTTGACGAAGTGCCCAAGTTCCACTTCCCTGCCAAATGGTCGCTTCCTTAAAATTGCCGATATCGCACATGGGGTCTGATGGAATCGTAAGCCTCGATAAAATCAAGATTTGCGATGGCATCAAGTGCACTTCCGCGATTGTCCGGTGCGACTTGACTGGCGACTCGTCCGGATATATTTCCGGATGTGGCAGTGATGATAGCCGAAAATGGTGCCGGGGCTATAGCCGGCGTCACGGCGCCAGGCCACACTGGCTAAGAGTCCTAAAGCGGTCAACAATGATAGCAAAAGAGTATGTATTACTGCCTCGGTAGCGGCGTCAATGAATGTACAAAACATTATGTCGCTATGGGAAGACTACATTCTGCTGCTCCCTGACATTATCCAGCAGCACGCCCTTTTCCAAGGCCGAACGCATGTTTGCGATACAGCGTTCTTCCATCTTTAGGTGAGTCTAGTGCCAATACTGCAAGTTAGCGCATTACTATCGTTACCGCCGCTGGATAATGGCCAGAAAATACCTCGACTGTGTAAGTCCCGAGGTGCGGCAGAAGCATCGCCCGTGGGTGAGCCAGTAAATCGGGGTGTACCAAGGGTTCATTTTCGTAGACGTCAAGCCCGCACGACCACGCTTTGCCAGTATTCAGAGCATCGACGAGGGCATCTTCGTTTATTATGGGACCGCGTGATGTGTTTACGATTATGACGCCTTGCCTCATTTTGTCGAATTCGGCAACAGAGATGAGGTGTCTCGTGTTAGCCTAGAATTTGGTTAGAGTTTGCTTTGTCGAGCGGTCGTAGCTGATAACACGTACATTTAACGGTAGACAGATCGAAAGCACGTCGCTTTTCTTCAGCAATGTCTCGAAGTCGACGAACTCGGCCTCTGTGACGTCGGCAGACTTGATCCTGTTGTGATAGATGACCTTCATGCCAAAGATGCCCGCTTTCCTAGCCAAGTTCCTGCCAACACCACCGCATCCTAATATGCCAAGGGTCTTGCCCTGCGGATCGTGACCAAGAGGCGGCTTCGGGCTCCCACGCCATTCGCCGTTTCTCAGCGTCGTGATTCCCTGGTTAAAGCCTCGAAGAGCCCCGAGGATCAGGAACATGGTAGTATCTGCGGTGGCATCGTTCACGGCTCCGGGCACGTTCGAGACCCGTATCCCTCGATGTGTACAAGCATCGACATCGACTTGATCGTATCCAGCTCCTTGATTCCAGAACAACCGAGCCTCAGCTATGGCGCTTCTTGATGTCCATATAGGGAATTTTTTGGCTTACCGCTATGACAGATAAACCTGACCGTGGACGGCAACACCTGGATAAGGTCTTTGTCGAATGGGCCGGTAATTTCTACGCTGTAGAAAGTTCGGTAAATGGCCGTAACGCCGTCAAAGCCGCCTTCCTGGGACTTCTTTATAAACCCCTCGCGAGTCACGACTCCCACACCAACCAAGTCTGCGAATTGCGACAGACGTGACCATGCTTCCTTGGCGCTGCGACGGGTGTCAGCGACAGCCTGGAAAATGCCGATCTAACTTGGAAGGATAGACGAACTGGACAATTTCACCTAGCAGCAAAACTTTTGGCCGTATCATCGTGATGCACACGTGTTCATCCAAGTAAACTATTTCACAGCCGATATCTAGTTTAATGTTGAGGACGGTGCCATCATTAAGAATACCACCACGCTAGGACTACAAGTGGAAATATCGGATAAAGGTGAGTTGAAATTCCCGGGACTCTTGTTTCATTCCCGGAGGCCCGCTTTGTTACCCGGCCTAACCGGACACACTACGTACTACTCTGATCACCCTCGACGCCATGATCCTTCTGCTGCCATTCCCAAATCACATAATCCGATCAATCAACGCTACTCCAAGTATAGCTTTGGATCCATGGAACTGAGGTCTGGGATCATCCCACCGAGATCGAGAGCCTAATGCAGCACGTTAACACATTCACCTCGGACGTCACAGAACGATGTGTGATTGTGCCATAACATACCAGAGAATCTAATTGCTCCCAGTTGGGCAGGTCAAGGAGTCCGAACTGGTCCACCTGTGTCTCATTGCCGGGCCACTGAATCGAGCTAGATTCAGCTGGAAGAAACGCCGCAGGCATGTCCCGCGGCTCCTGTCCACCGCTTGAACCCCTGGATCCATTAGAATGATGCTTGGAAGCTCCAGGTCCCGCCGAACAATGCTGCAGAAGTCTCACAACTTCCGACCGAAACTCTTCCATGATCACAAAGAACCGATAAGCGAGGGAGTCAAATCCCGCAACAGTGACAACCTGGCCCTGGCACCGCTCTGCAGCGCGAAAGTATCGCATCCACGTAGATGTGTCCTCAGCTCTGCTGCGGATTGTGTACGTGTACAGGACAACGACGGCACAGAAGGCCTGGTAATGGGCGAACCAGGACGCGGCGTAAAACTGGTTAGCCTCCACCATGCGGTCGATTACTTCGACGATTCCCATAGCCGCCTCGACGCATTTCTGGATATTCGCTTTGGTTTCCGCCGCGTCTATCTGCTGGTAATCGTTGAAGAGACACGGCCTGTAGATGAGGATCCGTGCGTGCCCCATGGCAAGGCTCAATAGGTTACTTTGCCGCTGGAACAATGGTATGAGAAGTCTGGAATCTACCTTTTCCGGGTCTAGGAACGCCGGCAGCCGCTGTCTCCACGCTTCTACCTCCGCGCCCAGCTCGCTCATAGTCTCGTATTGCGTTACTAGGTCGAGGGGTTTGATCCCGTAGAGACGGCGGAGAATACTACTTAAAATTCTCCCCAACCTCTGGTGACTGAGAGGGCCCAGCATGACATTCATGTTAGCCCTTCCAGCAACAGTAATCGAGTCAGCAGTTAAAAATTCGTCCTCAACTAAGGCCGGCATGTCCTGGTCGATGTCATCGTCATGGAATGCACAAGGTCGGCCAAAGATGGCACTAAGGTACTTATCGAGATTATAAGCACACCAGAACAGCCTCTTTCTACACTCTACCTCCACTAGGTCCGTGGCGCTACCGGAGCCGCCTTGGAACTTGGCTTTTTTCCGATGCAGTCCAAGGGCGAGGATGTGCCGGGCCGTAGTTCCGAACAGGCTCCAGCAGTGGTTAAGCCGCGATCGTGTAAGTATGTAGAAGCATGAGCCTAGCATGGCTTGTACACTTGTTAGGGTGGCTGACTCCGTTTCTCGGGACAGCTGCCTTTCGGCAGCTTGGAAGTATTCCACTCTGTGGTGCGTTTCAGTATGACATTTCTTGGCAGCTGAGAAAGTACGTATCACCTGAAAATTAGCATTCTCAAAAACTTACCCGGTGTTGGCGTTTGGAGAATTCGACGCCACGCCAGTATACCGCACCGCCTGAGCAAACATGGTCAAGATGACGGCGTATTTGCTGCGGGAATGGCTCCCGGAAATGCTACCATTGTCATAGAGCTGTCTCAACCATCGCTCAACCGTCGGTCGGTGGAGGAAGCGATACGTCGGCGAGGCCAGCTCAAAATACGTTTTTAATAAACCCTCGGCCTCTTGGCGAGAGGGAGGAATGAAGCCAAGCTCATCAAACTCGGGGAGGACAGCATCTCCAAGCGTGAACACCGACGTCTCCGAACTACCTCCGGCATCTCGCCGGAGACGACGTTGTAGGCGAAGGAGAAAGGCGACACTAGAGGAAGCGCCCACGAAATGTCCTTGACGGTCGCTCTCCTCAGGTTCTGGAGACGATCGAGACGCAGGCGCTAGAGGTCCAGACGGCTGAGCGTGGGCGTTGATGGCTGGCACTGAGACTGCAACTGCATCCGTGGGATGTAATTGAGAGCTCTCCACGCCCTCATTTGGTGGTTGCGGAAGTGATTGTTGTTCCTGCTGTGTTTGGGGGGAAATGTCTAGTTCAATCGTTGCTGGAGGGGACATGGGCGATGCGTCGGACGAGGGAGTGGCGAGGTGGAGGGGTTTCCTCTTCTGCTTTTTCCTTCCCCGGGAGTAAGGAGCCTTGTACTCGCAAACCTCGTCTTCGTTGATACACCTTTCGCATGGCTGCGTTCCAGTGCACCGGATCTTTTTCCTGCCAAAGTATCAGAATTGCATGTAAGTTGTAGACGATTATAATGCGCGATTCTGCAACGCAGAGGCATGAAATGCCAGACGTAGGCTATCGCTCGCATAGACCCAAAGCAATCACTCACTTCTTGCAATAATCGCAGGCACGGCTGATTCTCATACGTTCCTTGGTGGGCTTCTCGCCGCCGGCTGTCGTGGCTACAGGAGCTGTTGCCGGCCCCGGAGTCTCACTGGGATCCATCCCTAGTTAGCGGATGATTAAGGTCTTTTGACCTGCGGATAAAACCATGGATGGATCCGGATAAGCAAAGCAAGACGCAGCTACACTTAAGTAGATCCGGTCGTACTTCCTTGGAGACACTTCTATGGCAGCACAACTGAAGAGTGCGGGGAAAATCCGGGGGAAGACTTGAGTTGCTGCACGCACAGAATCTAGGTCGAATCTAGGTCGAAGCAATGGTGGTGGGGTGAGAGTGGAATTTGGGGGGGGGGGCTAAAAGGTGGGCAGTGGGCGGTGTGTGCTGTGCGGTGTGGTCAATGATAAGGAGGGGGCGAGAGGGCAAGCTATTGGAGAGATTGAGAGCAACATCGATCAATAATGAACATGTTAAACTTAAAACTTAGGGGTAATAAGCACTTGCCATTATTATCAATACTCTATAGCAGGGGGCTAATATTAGGTACTATTCCTACCTATAATAGTAATGGAGGTATAGGGTGGGTAAGTGAAATCATTGTAAATTATTGTGAAGTATACTAGTATACTAGTCTATATAGTATATACTTCAACTTATTTAAAGTATAATTAGACTTTATTCTTAACTATACCTTAAGATAATTCTTAATAAGACAGATTGACCTTAGTATTGTAATATTATTATTAAAATATTATATATAATATAAAAATCTAATCTATTTTCTTATTATTATTTTAATAAAGATAATAAAAATATAGATAATTTTAATTAATACCTATTAAAGGATTAGCTATTAATATTATATACCTCTAGTAGCTAAGTGATAATAATACTACCTAGTTATTACTAAGCTATTAGTATTATATTAACTTTAAGCTTATTTTAAAGTCTATTTAACTAATTAATCCTATTATTAAAGGCTACTAGGAAGCTCTAAAAGAAATCCTAAACTTAATATTAAGGTAAATCTTATATTAGCTCAGCTTTAGATAGGCTAATTAAACTAAAAAAGCTTAGCTATTATTAAACTATAATACTAGGTTTATAGAGACTAGATTTATATAAAGATATTAACTTTAATACCTAAGGAATTAAGTCTAATAATAAGAATTTATTAATTTATTTTAATTTAAATATAATTAAATATTCTTAATTATATAAGCTTATATTACCTCTACTTTTATTAGATATTTTATATATTCCTATTATAACTTAATATCTCTTTCTTTTATTTTATATTTAAAAGGAAATATTATTACTATAATATAAGCACATACCTCCTACTATAAATAAATAGTTAGAAGCCTATAAAAAAGATAATATTATAAGGATTTTAATTTAATTTAAACCTACCTAAATAGAACTCTAGATCAAATTACTAATATTAATAAAGCTACTATTTTATTATTCCAGTCCTACCTCTCTTTAATAATCCCCCCTAACTACTAATCTCAGATCTCAATTATTAAGATTACCTTAGTACTTACTTATATATCTTCTTATTAAGCCTATATTTTTTTTTTTTCCTCTTTTCTCTTATTTCTTTTATAACTCCTATAATACTAAAAACTTATACTTACCCCTAGTTTTTAAAACTAGGTCTTATATTAAGTATAATCTTTATAGACTATAATATAATTTATAGCTAGTTAGTAATAATTTTATATAGATTATATAGCTCTATAAACAGCTTCCTACCTTATAGTCCATCTTAATTTTATCCTTTATATACTTATAGAGAAATATAGATACCCTATAAAATAAAGTAGTAATATACTACTAGTAAATTTAATATTATCTTTAATTAATACTCTTTAATACTAGATATAGTATAAAGTATATCTAATTTTAAAAGGTAAGATATAGTTTAGAACTTTTAATAAGGTAAGAGTAACTAAGATAAGAGTCTAGACTAGTCTAAGTTGTTATCGAGGAGGATTAAGAATAGTATAGAATTATACTATCTTATATTAATCTACTTCCTAGGCTTCTATAAACTAAACTAATTCTATAAGCTTAATATTCTTCTATAATCTAAATTGCAGATCCTATTTATCTCTAGTACCAGAGCAAAACTAGTATATATATAATATTATATTAAAATATTAATAACTTTACTCTAATATATTATAATCCTAACACTAGCCTATTAACAGTATTAGGTAGTTACAACTAGTGACAGGATTAAGGTAGTTGTCTATTAGTAGTAGAGTAAGGTAGTTAAGTAGTATTTATAAGATATTAATAAGAAGTATATATTTAAGTATAGGGGTATAGTTATACTTAAATTAACTACTAGAGAGTTTTAAAAGATAAATTAGATATATAGTAGAACCTATAGTTTATATAGATATTTCCTTTCTAAGCTTTCCCTAAGACTAATACTCTTCTAATATTAGTTTTACTAAGAACTAATTATATTTTCTTATTAGTCCTATTCTAGACTACTAGGACTACTCTATTAATCTTATTAGTCCTAGTTTTATAAGTTTATAATCTCTTATAGTTTACCTTTTTCTACTATATCTAATTATTTTAGGTTTTTAAAATAGTTAGTTTATAATATAATATTTCCTTTTCTCTAGTTTTTATCTTTAAAGATTTATAAATAGACTACTTACCTATTAATTCTTTACTTTCTATAAGTTTCCTATATATATTTACTACTAGTAATATTATTCTAATTAGTATATTAGGTTATATTGAAAAATACTATTCTATTAAATCTATAATTACTTAAAAAGTTTATAAGGTAGATTCTTTAATTTAATATATCTTTGCTAAGGGAAAGGAGAGAGAAAATATATTATATACTTATTATTATAAGTTAAAAATAATATATTTCTTTATAGTAGAATCTTTTTATTATAAGGAATATATTTATCTTAAAAAGTCTTATAATAAGAATTTTATAGCTTTATCTTATAAGTTATTTTATATTTTCTTAGGAAACTTAAGTATTAATATAGTTCCTTCTTAGTTATATATTTCCTAGTAGCTACTTATTAAATAGAGTAAGATTTATCTTATATAGAGGATAACTTAGCTGAGGTCCTGGCCTGCATTGCCTATCTATAGAAATAGAGGGATTTTTTAAAAGAAAAGAATGCTATATTATTTTATTAGGGACTTTAAAGTTTAGAGGAAAGTAAGGGTATTAAAAATATTACTTTTACTATTTAGTAGGCTATTAGTAATATTTAATCTTTAGGTACTTTTAGGGTAGTTAATTAGAAGTTATTAAAGTAAGATCTAATATTACTAGATCCTAGGGCTTTTCTAAATATTTTTAGTAGAATATAGTAAAAAGTTACTAGCTCTCTACTAAGTATTTAATAAGTTTCTAGATATTTTTATTATATTTAAAGTTTTTCTATTTAATTAAATACTTAACTTTCCTATTATTATTATTTATTAAATTAAAAATTTTCTTAATATCTTATATATCTTCTTTAGGTTTAATTATAATAAAATCTTTTATAAATATATTATTATATACTAGTTTAAAAAGTACTATATAGAAAATTAAATACTTTTTTATTCTTTCTAGTAATTCTAGTTTATAGTTAATATTTAAAACTTTTTATTTAATTAAAAATAATTTTAATTTCTTATAATCTAGCTTATTACTTAATTATATAGTTTTAATTTAGAAATCTCTAGTTTCTAGTTTCTTTTATAGTAACTAGACTTTGCTTCCCTTTTTAAGAGTTAGTCTATTAACCTATTTCTAGTCTATATAGTATTTTATTTATTACTAAATAAACTATAATTTTTCTACTAACTACTTATAAAATTCCTTTATTTTATTTACTATAAAGATAGTTTATTTTATTTAAGTTTTAATTTCTACTAGTATAAATCTAGCTTAGGGTTTAATATTATAGTTAGTATAGAATAGTAATATCTTTATACTTTCTAATATATTAATATTATAAGTTTTTTAAGCTAAAGATAATAATAATATTTAATTATCTTATTTTTAATTAATATAGTACCTTAAATATATTTTTAATATCTAGTTTATCTACTTAATTTATCTTTATATTTCTAGGTAGTATACTATAAATAGCTTATAGTTAATTTCTATTTTATTTAATAAGCTTTACTAAAATTTTAAAATAAATACTAGTTCTCTATTAAAGTTAATTTCTTTTAATAGGTTATAGTTAGCTACTATTATTTATAGAAATAATTTAGTAAATTATAGTACTTATATTATTTTATTATAGGATATAAAGTAAATATACTTTATAAGTTAATCTACTATTATTATAATATTATTATATTTAACTTTTATAGTAGAATCTTTTAATAATAGTAGTTTAATAATAAAGTTAATTATAATTTTCTATTATAATACTTTAAGTACTAATATTAGCTATAACTTCCTATAGGGTTTATATTTTAATACTTTATTTTTAGTATACTATATATACTACTTAAAAATATCTTCTATTATTATAAAGCTTATTTTATAATAATAAAATTATTTAAAGATTTATTATATTTATTTTAAGTTAGGGTACTTATATAGTAGTAACTTATAGATCTTCTTAAAGATATTCTTAGCTAGTTATTTAAATATTATAATTCTTTTATTAAACTTCTATATTCTATATTTTTTTTTAATATCTTAAAAGTTTATAAGTAACTTCTAATATCCTTAATTTAAACCTTAATAATAATCTTTAATTTTCTATAATAGTTTTAATTCTATTTCTACTTAATATATAATTATAATTTATTAAAAATTACTTTATTTATTATAATATAAAACTATATTTACTTCCTTAGGTATTTTCTAGAAGTAATTAAAGTACTAGCTAAATATATTAGCTTAACTATTTTCTTTTCTTTTAATATATATAATTTTAAAGTTATATTTTAATAGTTCTTCTATTTAATATACTTATTATTAATTAAATTCTTTAGTTATAGTAAACCCTATAAAGTTTTTATAGTCTAAATAGATTATAATAGGGTATTTAGTACTTACTAGGTAGTACTTCTATTTTTTAAATACTTTAATAATAGCTATTAACTCCTTATTAGGTATTTTATAATATAGTTCTAGTCTACTAAGCTTTTTAAATATAAATACTATAAAGTAAAGTCTACTATTCTTATCTTATTATCTTAATTATATTCTTAGGCTATAATCTAATATATCTATTTTTATTTTAAAAGGTTTTAAAAGGTCTATTTAGTAAAGTATAAACTATTTATATATAGCTTACTTAGCTTTTTAAAATACTTCCTATTTTTTAGATTTCTATTTAAATAGATTATCTTTTTTAGTAAGTTTTATAAGAGCTTATATATTAATATTATAGCTTTTTAAAAATCTTTTATAAAAGTTAAAAAATCTAAGGAATCTTTTAATTTTAGTAATATTAGTTAATATTAGCTACTTTAAAATAGCCTTAACTTTAGATTTTTATATTTAGATCTTCTTTAATTAGATTATATATCTAAAGAAATCTACTTATTATTTATAAAACTTATATTTAGATAGTTTTATTAGTAGTTTTACTTTTTATAGTTTCTAGAAGACTTTATATATATACTTTTTATATTTCTCTAGTATATTTAAGTAAATAAAGATATTATTAAAATAAGCTATTATAAAGTTATTTAAATATTTTTATAAGATATAGTTAATTATAATTTAGAAACTTATAAAAGTATTAGTAAGTCTAAAAGGTATAACTAAGTACTTATAATACCTTAGGTATATCCTAAAAATAGTTTTCTATTTATTACCTTCTTTAATATAGATTAAGTTATATACTTCTTTTAAATCTAAAATTGTAAACTACTAGGCTTTTTAGAGCCTATCCTATAATTTAGAAATTAAAGATAGTAGATATTAGTTTTTAATAATAATATTATTAAGTTACTAATAGTCTATATATATTTATAATTTACTATTTTTTTTAAGTATAAAGAAGATAAAGTATCTAGTTAGTAATATTAAAGGCTAGATATATCCTTTTTTTTAGTATTTCTTTAATATATTTTTTTAGGGCTTAGAATTATATCTTATTAAGGTTATAGATAAGTATAAACTTTAGTTATATACTTTTTTTTAGAGGTATCTTATAGTTTTACTAGCTATATTCTAGTAGTTTAATATCTAATTCTTTAGTAAATACTTTACTATACTTTTAGTATTTCTTTAATATATACTATAGTATTTTATTTACTATTAATTTAGTTTTAAAGCTTATAATAGCTTTTATTATATATACTTATTTATACTTTTTTTCTTTTAGTAAGTAATTTAAATCTTTTATAGTAAGTATTTTAAAGTATATTATTATTTTAAAAGCTCTTAGCTTATTTAAGGATAACTTTTCTAGTTAATACTTTTTAGAGACTAAATTATTTCCTAGGCCTTACTTAGTCTTATCCTAAGTAAGTTAATTAGTTACTTAGTTAATCTATAGGTTTCTTATTTATAGCTATAGTATTCTTAGTATAATAAGGTAGTTTATTATTTTAATAATATTAAAAGAGATATTATTGATTTTTTTAGTAATAGTAATATAGAGGTATATAGTTTTAATACTTATAACTTTACTTTTATATTTAATAGGTATTTTATTATATATATTTAAAGTATATAGTTAGTTTTTTATAATTTATAAGAGTTTTAATTTATTAATAATTATAGGTAAAATAAAATTTCTTTATATTCTACTATTTACTAGAGCTATATATTTTTAGCTTACTAGGGTAATTAATACTTTTAAATAGTAGATTTATTATTCTTCTATAATATTTATTTTTCATATATTTCTTAAAGATCCTAGCTTTATTATTTAAATAACTTTTTTAATAACTAATAGTATATTACTATAGTATTTTCTTTATAAGTTAGCTAGTTATTATTATAGCTTTCTAATTTCTTTATATTATATTTATAATTCTTTTCTAAATTTAGCTACTTCTTCCCTATTATTAATTAGGTCTTGGGCTAGTTTTAGCTATTTATAGGTTTCTTTTTATAGATCTTTTTTAATTTACTTAATTTACTTTATTAGGTTTTTTTTATTACTTAATCTAAAGTTTTTTAGGGTCTATAGATAGTAGGTCTACTGCTTAGTAGTACTTTCTAGGTCTAGTAGGTATTATATAGCCTCTTATTTTAATTATTTTAGATCTAATTCTTCTATAGTAACTTTAGGGGTTTACTAGAGTATTTTCTTTTTTAGGTTTTTAATAATTTCTTAGAGGATTTTTCTTTTCTCTTCTTTTTTAAATATAGTATAATAGCTAATTAGTAGGTTAGTAAACTATTCTTTTTATTTCTAGTTTATTTATTTAATATAGCTTTTACTTTTCCTTTTAGAGTCTTCCTAGGGCTCTACTAGTTTTTCTAGCTTAGTAAGCCTATCTTTATTAAAATTAATTTATTTTTCTAGGTTATTAATTTATTATTAAAATTTTACTTATA
>NW_015971832.1:0-3608 GCF_000732125.1 Scedosporium apiospermum | reverse complement strand
AGTATTCTTAGTATAATAAGGTAGTTTATTATTTTAATAATATTAAAAGAGATATTATTGATTTTTTTAGTAATAGTAATATAGAGGTATATAGTTTTAATACTTATAACTTTACTTTTATATTTAATAGGTATTTTATTATATATATTTAAAGTATATAGTTAGTTTTTTATAATTTATAAGAGTTTTAATTTATTAATAATTATAGGTAAAATAAAATTTCTTTATATTCTACTATTTACTAGAGCTATATATTTTTAGCTTACTAGGGTAATTAATACTTTTAAATAGTAGATTTATTATTCTTCTATAATATTTATTTTTCATATATTTCTTAAAGATCCTAGCTTTATTATTTAAATAACTTTTTTAATAACTAATAGTATATTACTATAGTATTTTCTTTATAAGTTAGCTAGTTATTATTATAGCTTTCTAATTTCTTTATATTATATTTATAATTCTTTTCTAAATTTAGCTACTTCTTCCCTATTATTAATTAGGTCTTGGGCTAGTTTTAGCTATTTATAGGTTTCTTTTTATAGATCTTTTTTAATTTACTTAATTTACTTTATTAGGTTTTTTTTATTACTTAATCTAAAGTTTTTTAGGGTCTATAGATAGTAGGTCTACTGCTTAGTAGTACTTTCTAGGTCTAGTAGGTATTATATAGCCTCTTATTTTAATTATTTTAGATCTAATTCTTCTATAGTAACTTTAGGGGTTTACTAGAGTATTTTCTTTTTTAGGTTTTTAATAATTTCTTAGAGGATTTTTCTTTTCTCTTCTTTTTTAAATATAGTATAATAGCTAATTAGTAGGTTAGTAAACTATTCTTTTTATTTCTAGTTTATTTATTTAATATAGCTTTTACTTTTCCTTTTAGAGTCTTCCTAGGGCTCTACTAGTTTTTCTAGCTTAGTAAGCCTATCTTTATTAAAATTAATTTATTTTTCTAGGTTATTAATTTATTATTAAAATTTTACTTATAGGTCTTTACTATAAAGTATTTTCTCTAGTTAGTTAATGTAGTCTAGGGTATTAAGGATAACTTTTTATTACCTTTAGACTTATTCTTATAGATTATAAATACTTTCTTATTAATTCCTAATAACCTCTTTTATATTTTTCTATAGGTTGATAATTTAGAGAATATAGTATAGTTAGTTAACTTGTCTTTATAGGTTAATTAAGTTACTTTTAATATTTATATTTTATTTTACTTATATAGGGTTTCTTTTACTTATGTTCCCTTTACTTTCTCTTTATATTTATTTTTCTTTTTCTATAGCTTTAGACTATTACTATTTTCTTTATTATTAGATTTATTATTTATAGTCTTTTTATTTATTATTATAGAGTTAATATCTTACTAGGGGTTTTAGTATATTTCTCTATACTTTTACTTATAGCTTTTTTAATTAAGGATTATTTTTAGTCTTTATATCCCCTAATTTAGGTTTATTTATATTAAGCTATTTAATAGGTTTAGTATATAAAGTTATTTCCCCTTTTATTTTTATAAGTTCTTCTAGTTTTAACTTATATATAGGCTATTATAGTAAGTATAGTATCTAGTAGTAGTAATAGTATATCTTATTATAGTATTACTTATAGGATAGGTTCTTTACTTTTAAGGTTTTAAAAGTCTTTAATATATTTTTTATAATTTTTTTAATCTAGTTTTTAATTTCTAAGATTTTTATAATTTTTTTCTATTTTATTATTTTAAAGGTTTTAGGTTTCTTAGAATACTATCTAACTCTATCTTTCTTATTTTAATAGGTAATATAGCTATTATTATAGTATATAGTCTATAATAGGGATTTATAATTAATTATACTAGTTTTAAATTATTATATTTTTCCTTCTAGTACTAGTTTAAATCTAAGCTTTTTTCTATTAAGCTTCTTATAGTCTAGCTTAGGCTTATACTTTATCTAGTACTCTTTTATATAATATCTAAATTATTTATATTTATAGTATTTACTAATTTTATTTTTAAGTAATTTAGAAATAATTTCTTTATTATTAACTTTTAGCTTTATAGGTTCTAAGTAAGTTTTTTATAAAATATTACTATTACTTCTTTTTTATTTTATATTAATAAAAATTTAAAGCTTATAGACTTTTATTATAATATTTTATCTATACTTTTATTATTACTATTTATAAAATTAGTTATTAATCTTAATAGTAATTTCTATATATTTAGCTATTATAATCCTAATATTAGCTTATTAATAATATTAGGTAGATATAATTAGTAATAGGATTAAGATATTATCTATTAGTAGTAGAGTAAGGTAGTTAAGTAGTATTTATAAGATATAAATAAGAAGTATATATTTAAGTATAGGGGTATAGTTATACTTAAATTAACTACTAGAGAGTTTTAAAAGATAAACTAGATATATAGAGTAAACTATAGTTTATATAGATATTTCCTTTCTAAGCTCTCCTTAGGGTTGGTTGTATTTTTGATTGACTAGTTAGTTAGTTGTAGGTATGACTATTCTATTAATCTTCTATTTAACTGATTAGTTGGATTTAGTTCTATTTAACTCCTTTGTTATGTGATTTTTTATTTTGTAGTGCTATATTACTTCCTTATGACCTGGTCGTAGCTATATTATGATAATATATAATAGAACTTATAGTTTATATAGATATTTCTCTTTTAAGCTCTTTTTAAATTACTCTAGCTTACTATAATTTTATATAATTTAGATTACTTATAGATTACTATAAGTATAAGTAATCTATTATCTTCTATAATCTTAGTATAGTTTTATAGTTTATCCTTTTCTACTAGTTTTAACTACCTAGCCTCCTATCCTAGCTAGGTGCGGCTATAATATTTACTAATTATATCTATCTAATACTATTAATAGGCTAGTATTAGAATTATAATAGAAGGTAGTCTTTTATATAAAAACTAATATTAAAGGGTAAAGGTATAGAAAATAAATAGGATTAGGTATTCTAGTAGTCTTTATAATTATAAATTTAGAAGGACTTATTACTTCTATAGTTATAGGCTATAATAGAGAAGAAAGTAATAGTAGTAGAAATAGTATAGTCCTCTTATAGGACTGTGAAAATGGAGGCGGAGAAATATTATTCCTTGTTATAGGCCGAGGTATAGTTATTTCTTTTTTTTCTTTTCTTTCCTCTCTTAAAAGAAAAGATAACTTTAATAAGTTTTTTAAGTTTTTTTTTTTTATATTATTTATTAGTTATTATTAGTCCTTTTTTCAATTAACTTCATTTTATCATCTCTTATATATTATCTTATATAGTAACTTTAGACAGTTCTTCTATTATTTTATATACCCAAGTGTCTCGTATTCGATACTTATATACTTTATTATAATCCTAATACTAGCCTATTAATAGTATTAGGTAGATATAACTAGTAATAGGATTAAGATGTTATCTATTAGTAGTAAAGTAAGGTAGTTAAATAGTATTTATAAGATATAAGTAAGGAGTATATATTTAAGTATAGGGGTATAGTTATACTTAAATTGACTACTAGAAAGTCTTAAAAGATAAACTAGGTATATAGAGTAAACTATAGTTTATATAGATATTTCCCTTCTAAG
>NW_015971831.1:0-16809 GCF_000732125.1 Scedosporium apiospermum | reverse complement strand
TAGTTTCTATTTTAATAGAAAAATAGTTTTTTAATAAATTAATTAATTTTTTATTTAAATATAATAATACTTACTTATTATATAAAATATTTTTTTCCTTTAATATTTAATTAATTATCCTTTATAGCTATTTTCTATATTTATAGTTTATTTTAAAAACTATTATTTACTAGTAAGTAAATAAATTATTACTATTACTAATTCCCTAGTAAATAATAAATAAATATTATCTTTATAATATAATAACTTATTATTTACTTAATTTTATTTTTAATTACTATCTTAGCTAATATTCTTTTCTCTTTTACTATAAATTTTAATAATTTATATATTATTACTACTAGCTTAATAATAATTAATAAATTACCTAAATAATATTTCTAATATAAAAAAAGATTTATAAATAAAATAGATACTATTAATTATATTAATACTATCTATTTTAATAAAGATTATAATAAAAAACTAGATAATATATTTAATATTATTAAAATCTATATTAAGCTAGCTTAATATAGATTTTAATAATATATTATAAGTAGGTTAAATAATAATCTAGCTAATAATAGCTAAGAAGATATTAGGTTAGTATTATTAAGCTAGAAAGAAATATATTAGTAAAGCTAGTATAATAATATATATTTATTAAGTTTATAAATATTTTCTTTACTAAAATAGAAATTATAAAAATTAATATTTTTAGTAATCTATTTTATTAGATCTCTATAGTTAAATATATACTATTTAAAATTTTTTATTAAAGTAATTATATATTATTTCTAGTTATTTAATTAGTATATTAACTTCTTATATTCTTATATACTAGAAATATTTTATAAGAAGAGATTATTAAAATAATTAGTAAGATTAGCTTTATAAATATAAGCCTAATTAATTATAAAATTATTTTTACTTTTAACTTCTTTATTCCTTTAAAATAGATATCTTTAATATATAAAATAATTATTAAGGTTATAAGAGGTTTTAAGAATTAAAAAAATAATAATTATAAAAAAAGTATCTAATATATTAAATACTAATATAGCTTAAAAGGAATTAAATAATAAAGCTATAAGTAAGCTAGATAGTAAAGATAGATATTTTATAATATTTATAAACTTAATAAATATATATTATTATATTTAAATAAAAATTAACTTATTAAAAAGAAAACCTTTTTAACTAACTTTTTATTCTTCTTTTAATTCCTAGAACCTTTTATAATTTTAAAATATTATTTTATAATTAATTAGGCTTATATTTATAAAGCTAATCTTACTAATTATTTTAATAATCTATTTACTTAACTAGAAACTATCTTATTATTTATATTACTTTTAAATTATTAGTTTTATAATTATTTTATATATATAAAAAGTAACTAGGTCACTTTTCGACCTGAAGAAGGAAGAAAGATAATTATATATAGACCTAGATTTCTCCCTCTCTTTCCAGGAAAAAGAAAGAGAACAAGGACTTCCTTACACACAATTCTAATACAATAACTGTTTTCATACAATTATTTTCACTTTTAACTCCTTTATTTCCTTAAAATTCTAATAGTTTTATAACTATTATTCTATTTCTTTATTAAAAAAGAAACTAGCCTGGAACCAAGAAACCAGCCTAGAACTAAGAAACCAGTACAGAACCCAAAGAAGTTTCTAGACTTCTGGAATACGAAGAAGTTTCTGGACTTCCGGAACCCGAAAAGTTAAAAATAAGTTTCCGGGTTTCCGGAAACCGGAAAACTAAAAATAAGCTTCCGGGCTTCCGGGACTAAAAAATAGGTTTTAGAAATTAAAATAATAATATAAACTAATATTAAAAGATAAGTAAAATTAATTACTTTATAAATTAATATATTTATTTAACTATTTAGTTTTATATTAATTTAATATTATTAGCTAGATTATTATTTAACCTACTTATAATATATTAGGGTTATAAAAGGTTCTAGGAATTAAAAGAATAATAGTTATAAAACTATTAGAATTTTAAGGAAATAAAGGAGTTAAAAGTGAAAATAATTGTATGAAAACAGTTATTGTATTAGAATTGTGTGTAAGGAAGTCCTTGTTCTCTTTCTTTTTCTTAGAAAGAGAGGGAGAAATCTAGGTCTATATATAATTATCTTTCTTCCTTCTTCAGGTCGAAAAGTGACCTAGTTACTTTTCACATGCCTTCCGCCTTCCTAGTTTTAGTTTCTCGGAATTCCGAGAAACTAAAACTATTTTATAAATAAAAAATATCTTTATTATTATAATATAATACTATTTAATTAAGCTATTAAAGCTAAAAAACTATTAAATTTAGCTCTAGCTAATTTACTTTTAAAACTTCTATTTTAAATATTATAAAATAATATTTTAAAATACTTATATTAATATAAGTATTTTAATTAACTTTTTAAGTAAGTTAAAGCTATTAAAAGTAAGCTTAATACTATTAAAGTAATATTATAATTACTTAATAATAATTATATAGTAAAGATATAAATAATTACCTCTACTACCTAGCTAGTAACTTAAGTAATACCCCCTACTATATAGCTAGTAATTTAGATAATACTCCCTACTATTTAGCTATTAACTCTAATACCTTAAATACTAAGTAAGTAACTATACTTAACCTAAGAGGGCCTTAGTCCTATTATATAAAAAGTAATAAAATACTATCTTAAAAATAGCTAGTAAATAATAAAAGATAGTAATATTATAGTAAAAAATAAATAAGAAATAGATTAAAGTAATATATTTTCTAATTTTAATTTATATATATACTTATAAAAATATAAGTAAATAAACTAATAAAAATATTAGTAATCTTCTAATAAAATATAATACTATCAAATATTACTACTATACTACCTTAAGTAATATATAATTATAAGCTAAATAGTAACTTAGTACTACTATATAAAAGAGTAAGTATTTCTATACTTACTTACTAAAAAAGAAATAATAATTTTACTCTCTTAATAACTTATTTACTTAACTAAAGAATCTAATATATAATCTTACTAGTAATAATATATCTAGTATATAAGTAATTACTAATTTTATAAGTAATTTATTAATAAATATTACCTTTAAAATAAGTAAACTATACTCTTTTACTTTTATAATTATAAACTATTACTTATATTTAATAACTAGATAGTATATTAAAAGCTATAATAGCTTCCTTTAAAAATACTAGTAATTATTATATATAATCTTAAATAAGAATTTAATTATTAGTTTTAATATATATAGCTTATAATTACTATATATATTATAAAAAAAAAGTAGATTATTATCTATTTTAAAGAAATTTAGTAAAATAGCTTTCTTTATTTTTATTTATATTTTTTATTCTTATTTTTTCTAAAATACTTTAATAATAATATAAAATTTATAATTTCTTTAATATCTTTTTATAAATTACTAATAAATATTATTTAATATCTAGATTATAATAGCTTAAAAAATATTTCTAGCTTCTTTTTTATTATAAACTTTATATTTTATAATATATATTAATTATTATAGAGTATAGAGTATTCTTACTAGTATATTTCTATAAGTAGAAGAAATAGTAAAATTATTTAATAAGAAAAGAAAAGAAGGAATTAGATTATAGAAGTAATAAGCAAGCCCTCCTTATCTATTATAGTAAAACCTATAAGAACTTATACTTATATATTATAAGTATTATTTACCTATAAGTAGTACTATACTTAGATAACTAAAATAAAAGCTAATTTTAGCTACTAGTAGTTATAGTTATTAAGTAGTAAAGCTACCACTATACTAGTAGCTACTACCTCTAGGAGGGGGGAATATCTTTAGTTAATATTAAGTACTAGCTCCCTGTTTTTATAGGGTATAGCCCCTTTATATAAGCCCCTTCCCCTTTTCCTAAGTATAAGGTAGCTAGCTATAGCCTTAAGTAAAGTAAGTAGCTAGGAGTTAGAGCTATTTCTAGTAACTTAGTTTATTCTATCTAGCCTATCTACTAGTTATGCTTTCTACTTCTAGGTTATTTATATCTATAATAGGTAGGTACCTCTTTCTTTTATTAGTTATATATTTAACTTAGCTTTAAAATTTTGTATATTAATATTTTTAATAGTTATTTTAATTTCTTTTTCTTTTTTTCTTCTTTTTCTTTTTTAAATTAGAATTTTAAAGCTTAAATAAAGTAAGCTTATTATATTTAATTTTCCTTATCCTCTAAGTTTAGCTCTTAAGAGTAACTATAATATATTTTACTAATAATTTTCTATATTAATTATATTACTATTATCTTAAAGTAAGTTTAAATTTTAATACTTTATACTTTACTTACTATACTTACTATTTTTAATACTACCTATTCTCTTTAAAAGTAAGTCTTCTTACTCCCTTTTATTTATTTTTACTATTATTTTTAAGTTAGTTAATAAGTATAGC
This sequence comes from Scedosporium apiospermum, assembly GCF_000732125.1. Taxonomy (NCBI): domain Eukaryota; kingdom Fungi; phylum Ascomycota; class Sordariomycetes; order Microascales; family Microascaceae; genus Scedosporium; species Scedosporium apiospermum. Next base: position 12,373 of record NW_015971831.1, on the reverse strand, counting down.
TTCTTAGTTAAGCTTATAGCTATACTACCCTCTTCTATACTACTCTTTACTACTACTACTATTATCCTATTCCTTTTCTTTATTAAAAGTAAGCTACCCTCCCCCCTTCCTACTAACTTTACTACTCCCCCCTTAGGTAGTCCCCTAGATATTAATCCCTAATAAAAGTAACTATACTTTTACTATATCTATATAGACTAATATTACTAGGATTATATTAGCTAGCTATATAACTATAATATTTATACCTACTACTATAATACTAGCTAGTACTATAATCTTATATAGCCTACTATAGTAAAGGCTTAGTATTTCTATTATACTAGATAGTAGATAGCTATAATACCTAGATAGTAATAGTAGGTATATAACCTCTTATTTAAGGTTACTAGGGTATAGAAAAACTTTTAGACCTTAGAGGATATTAGCTTAGTTTCCTAATATAGCCCCCTTTCTTTTCTTTTTTAATTACTTTTTTAATTAATAGTTTTCTACTTATTTAAAAATATTATAGTATATATTCTTAGTAATATTACTATCCCCTTTACTACTTTTACTACTCCTACTACCCCCCTCTCCTTTACTAATTTAATTACTACTAAGTTTATAGCCTTTACTATTTAGGTTACTATTCTTGAAGGTAAAGCTATTAGTAATCTTATAGATAAAGATAACTTTAATAATAAGTAAGTCTAATATATTTAGTAATACTAGTTCTTATTTCTACTTTATATTCTTATAGTTAGTTTTTTTTTTTTTTTTTTAAAATAAATAAAGTTAAATTTAATAAAGCTATTACTATTACTAATATATTCTTATCCCCTTATACTTATATACTTCTCTTATCTCCTATAAGCTACTCTTAGGCTATTATTAGTATTAGCTAGTTTATATATTATTTTAAAAAAATTAAATACTTTTATCTTTATAAACTTATTTAATAGTTTCTATATAAGTATATTATAACTCTTCTATTATATAAAAACTTTCTAATAGGAACTATATTTAACTTTCTTAATATAAGTATAGTAGATCTTATTAATTACTTACTTATTATTACTATTAACTTAGATAGCTAATAGCTAGGGGTCTATCTATATCTAGCTAAATATAAAATCTTTATATACTTAGTAGAGGAAATTAATATAAAACTAGCTCTCCCTCCTATTAGATAGGCTAGATAGCTTAATAGTATATAAAGTAAAAATATAAAAGATAGTAAATTTTAAATAAAGGGAATTTAGCTTTTTTTTAGCTATATAGTATTATAGTTATATAAATCTAGCTATATTTTATTATTTATTTTAAATTTCTTAATAAAAGCCTTTTTCTTATTTATAAAGGCTTTTTAAATCTAATTAGTAAATATTATAGTTACTTAATAAAGCTTAGTAATTTCTTAAAGCTTTTAGATAAAATCTTTTATATACTTTTTAAGTAAGTATTAAAGTATTTACTTTACTAAAATATCTTCTATAATAGGTAAGATAGAGGGTAGCTTATATTTATATATTATATAAAATAAAGATATTTTAATAGATAAGTTAATATAGCTATTTATTATTATTTATATTATAGAGTATTACTAGTTTTAGTTATCTTAACTATAGTAAATATAAGCTTAGAGGAAGGCTTAGATCTCTTAATTTATATATTTAGAGCCTCTATTTATCTAAAAGTAATATACTATATTTAATTATTACTTAATAGAAAAGAGCTTATATAAATAATATTAGAAGTAGCCTACTTATATTCCCTTTTAATTATTTATAATAGCTTATAATTATTAGTAATACTATATCTAATATTATAGAAAATACTTTATATATATTTTAATATCTATAATAGTAACTAGCTCTAAAATTATTTCCTTAGAGAGCTTATCTTTAATAACTTAAAAGTAATAGTTTCTACTTACTAAAGAGAAGTCTATAATAAAGTCTATCTAGATTTACTAGTAAAATTAATCTAAAACTAGTAAAGATTTTAAAAGACTATATTTCTTATCCCTTTAAAGCTTAAAATATTTATAGATATTATAATTTCTAAGAAATTAATAAATATATTAGTAGAAAAGTAGCTAATAAAAATCTTATAAGACTACTATAATTATATTTTTATATCTAAAATATTTAATAATATTTATATTATAAATTTACTAGATAATCTATTTTTAAAGCTAATTTAACTTCTCTATTTCTAATAATATACTTTAAACTTTTATAAAAGTTATTAGAAATATATTAAATATTTATAACTTATTTCTAAAATATAACTAACTTTAAAAATTAATTTAATATTTATTAATTTATATTTTAAGTTAAAGTTTAAAATCTAGAAAATAAGTATTTTATTTTATAGTATAAAGAACTTTTTAGTAGAATTAGTTTTAGGAGGTAGTCTACTTTTATAAGCTCTATAGTACTAAGTTACTAAAAATAAAAGAAGTAAGTATATTAATAGTAATATTAATAATATAGCTTAATATTTTTTCTAAGATTAGTTATATTTCTTATATATCTTATCTTTCTTTTTATAATAACTAGTTTTATTTTTAATAAGATAATATATCTAAGATAATAATATTTTTCCTAAGCTAGTATTTTAGTTAGAAATTAAATTAAGAAAGATATTTAGTTTATCTAATTTATTATTTTAATAAAATCTATTAGGTTATAAAGTACTAGAGGTTTTAATAGTTAGTAAGGATAGTAAAGCTTTTATAATTATAAAGTTTTACTAACTATTATTTAAAATAGTAAATAATTACTAATATCTTTTTATTATAAATTAAATAGTTATATTCTATTAGTAAGAGCTTTTAGAAATAGAAAGCTACTAGTTTCCTCTAGCTACTAACTTCCTATAAGAATATACTATTTAAGCTAAACCTATTATAGTCTACTTTAATATAAGTAAGATATTTTAGGTTTTATTTAATTAAGATAAATACTTTAGTAAAAAATATTTTTAATAGATTAAATACTTTTTTATATTTCTATAATTAAATAAAAAAAGTCTTTTTATTTATTAATATTATAAAAAAAGTAATTATATTAGAGAAAGTAAAAATAAAAATCTAATAGTAATTATAAAATCCTAGAAAGCTTTATATACTTATTTATATTATTAAGCTCTACTATTTAAAAATTATATAAACCTTTTCTAAATCTATTTATATATTAATATTAATATATATTATAAACTTAAAATATTTAATTTTTTTAATAGTAAATTTATATTTATCTAGATCTAGATAGAGGCTATATAAGTAGAAATATTTAAGAACTTACTATATCTTCTAAAAATAATTTTCCTTAGAGCTATTTAAATAGATAAGTATATTATTTATATAAGCTAATATAAATTTATTAAAGTAGTTTTTTAAAATATTATTAATATATTACTAGAATATTACTAGTACCCCTATAAGCTTAAAGGGGGTAACTATTTATTTAAAAAAGCTATATTTTATTTAAAATACTATCTTATATTCTTTTCTTTTTATAATTTTTATTTTATAAAAAGCTTAGATAATATTAATCTTTATAAATTACTTAGTATATATTAGAATATAGAAAGTCTCCTTTATAAGTAAGAGGGGATATTAGTTAAAATAGGTAATATAATTTAATTTCTAATAGTTAATATAAAATTATATTTTTTTATTTAGCTTTTATATAAAGAGGATTAATATAGCTATTTTAGAGCTATTAGCTTAGATAAACCTTTTATTAAAGAGGTCTTTTAATATTTTCTTTAAAATTAAAAGTTCCTCTTTTAATATATTATATAATAGTTCCTATAGGAAAAATAACTTTTTATTATTTAGCTTCTCTTTAATTAAAATATTATAATTAATCTTTAATTTATAAAAATTAAGCTTATCTACTTTATTTTTTATAAATAGTAAAAAGAGATTATAAAAGTATTAAGGAATAATTACTTATAGTTTTACTTTTATCTTTTTATATTTAAAAGTAAGGATTTTCTTAATATCTTTTAGGCTTACTATAAATATTAATATATTTACTATTATTTAGCTTTTCTAGTATTTAATTTTTTTTATTTCTATAATAAATATTAATATTATTATATAATAGGTATCTTATAATTTTTATACTTTTAATAACTTTTTTTATTTATTAATATAGAAAATTTATTTTTTTTATAATTTATATTAAAGGTATTTTTTATAGGGTATAGAAAATAATTAGCTATAGGTTAGTTAAGGTTTTTTTAAGATTATTAAGTATTTTAAGAGTAGGATTATATATATATATATAGTATAGGTATAGTCTATTATTTTAATTATAAAATAAGCTATTTTTTAGATTACTATTTCCTCTATAGTAGCTAATACTTTTCTAATTATTTAGAAAAAGATAAAGATAATAGGAATATTAAAATCTTTAATTAAATCTTTATTTATAATAATATAATATAAATAGTTTTTATTTATAAGAATATAAGTAAGATTTTAATTATTAATAATAATAGGAATAATTATAAGTTTAATTTCTATTTTATTATTAAACTTTTCTATTTAAGCTATAACTAGATACTATTTTAGAGCTTAATTTTATTATAAAGCTATTTTTTTCCTTATATAGAGCTATCTTTATTATCTAACTTTTTAAATAGTAGGGTATTATAAGTAATATTAATTTTAATCTTCTTTTCTAGAAATATTATTAGGATATATAGATATATAATTATAAAATAGCTATTACTTTTATAGTAAAGGTAGTACTTTTTTTTTAATACTTTTCCTTTTTCTTCTTTAAAACCTATTTAGTTCTTTTAACTTTTAAGCTAATATAACTACTATTATAGTATTAGCTAGTACCTTTACTTAAGATATAGGTTATTTTTATTTAGATATCTTTATTTAAGTCTATTAATAGAAACTAGTTTTTTCTAGGAGGGCTAGTAGGGTAATATAGTAGTAAGCTTATATTTAGGGGGTATAGACTATTCTTTAGAGAGTAGAGTTATTTTCTATATAGGGCTTAGAAAACTAAAATCTATTTATAAGTTTAAGTAATAAAATAGAGTTTAGTAATAAACTTATTATAATCTATTAGTATCTATATTATAACTAGTTAAATAGTAAAGCTTAAGGATAATATACTTTATAGCTATAAAAGATAGAATCTATTATCTTAACTTATATTATTTACTTAAGTAAAAATCTCTTTAAATTCTAGGAGGAACTAGGAAAATTACTAACTATCTTTCTATATTAGTTTATAAAGATAGTTTTATATATTTAGTTATATTTAAATATTTCTAAATATTTAGATAAAGTATTAGATAAGATCTATAAAGTTAGAATTATTATATAAGCTATTAGTAGCTTAGAAGAGATAGATCTATTATTACTTATCTTTTAAGATTATATTTATTATAATATACTATATTACTTTATTAAAGCTAATTAATTTTATAAGACTATTAATTTTATATTTAATAAGAAAATAGTTTAAAAAAAAATAAAATATATTTAGTTTATTATTTTACTTTAATTATAATAGTATTTTTTACTTAATCTAGCTTTCTAAGATAATATTAGTAAAGATATTAATATAAAGTTCTTAATTTCCTAATTTAAATAAAAGAGAAGTTATTATATTAAATAAAAGTATATTAAAAATAATAGTAGTTTAAGCTATAATAATTACTTTTTAAATTAATTAGATAAATTTATTATTTTTAAAGAGAATATAGTTTATTTATTAGATTTAGAGATGTAATATTAGTAGTTATAATAGTAGCTTAGTATAAAGCTATTCTTCTATTATATTTAATATCTAATAATATATAATTAAATAATATATTATAAGATATAAAATATTTTTATTAGTATATCTTTATAAGTAGAAGAAATAGTAAAATTATTTAATAAGAAAAGAAAGGAAGAAATTAGATTATAAAAATAATAAGTAAGTTTTTTTTATTTACTATAATAAAATCTATAGGAACTTATATTTATATATTATAGATACTATTTACTTATAGGTAGTACTATTTTTAGATAACTAAGGTAAGAACTAGTTTTAACTACTAGTAGCTATAGCTACTAAGTAGTAGAGCTGCTATTATACTAGTAGCTACTACCTCTAGGAGGGGGGAATGTCTTTAGCTAGTACTAAGTGCCAGCCCCCTACTTTTATAAAATATAGCTCTTTTATAAATAATTTTTTAAAGTTTTTAGATAAAATCTTTTATATACTTTTTAGATAAATACTAAAATATCTATTTTCTTAAAATATCTTTTATAATAAGTAAAATAGAAAATAACTTATATTTATATATTATATAAAATAAAAATATTTTAATAGATAAATTAATATAGTTATTTATTACTATTTATATTATAAAATACTACTAATTTTAATTATCTTAATTATAGTAGATATAAGCTTAGAAAAAGGTTTAGATCTTTTAGTTTATATATTTAAGGTTTTTATTTATCTAAGAATAATATATTATATTTAATTATTACTTAATAAAGAGGAGCTTATATAGGTAGTACTAAAAGTAGTTTACTTATATTTTCTCTTAATTACTTATAATAGCTTATAGCTATTAGTAATATTATATTTAATATTATAGAAAATACTTTATATATATTTTAATATCTATAATAGTAATTAGTTTTAAGATTACTTTCTTAGAGAGCTTATCTTTAATAATTTAGAAGTAATAGTTTCTATTTACTAAAGGGAAGTCTATAATAAAATCTATTTAAATTTACTAATAGAATTAATTTAAAATTAGTAAAAATTTTAGAAAATTATATTTCCTATTTTTTTAGATTTTAAAATATTTATAGATATTATAGTTTTTAAAAAATTAGTAAATATATTAGTAGAAAAGTAATTAGTAGAAGTCTTATAAAATTATTATAATTATATTTTTATATTTAGAATATCTAATAATATTTATATTATAGATTTATTAGATAATCTATTCTTAAAGCTAATTTAACTTTTCTATTTCTAATAATATACTTTAAGTTTTTATAAAAATTATTAGGAATATATTAAGTACTTATAACTTATCTTTAAAATATAGCTAGCTTTAGAAATTAATTTAATATTTATTAATTTATATTTTAAATTAAAGTTTAGAGTTTAGAAAGTAAGTATTCTATTTTACAATATAGAGAACTTCTTAGTAAAGTTAGTTTTAGGGGGTAGTCTACTTTTATAAACTCTATAGTATTAGGTTATTAAAAATAAGAAAAGTAAATATATTAATAGTAATATTAATAGTATAGCTTAATATCTTTTCTAAGATTAATTATATTTCTTATATATTTTATTCTTCTTTTTATAATAACTAGTTTTATTTTTAATAAGATAGTATATTTAAGATAATAATATCCTTTTTAAGCTAATATTTTAGTTAAAAGTTAAATTAAAAAAAGTATTTAGTTTATTTAGTTTATTATTTTAATAAGATCTATTAAATTATAAAGTATTAAAGATTTTAGTAATTAATAAAGATAGTAAAGCTTTTATAGCTATAAAGCTCTATTAATTATTATTTAAAATAATAAATAATTACTAATATCTTTTTATTATAGATTAAGTAATTATACTTTATTAGTAAAAGCTTTTAAAAATAAAAAGCTATTAATTTCCTTTAGTTATTAATTTTTTATAAAAGTATATTATTTAAGCTAAACTTACTATAATCTATTTTAATATAGATAGAATATTTTAAATTTTACTTAATTAAGATAAATATTCTAGTAAAAAATATTTTTAATAAATTAAATATCTTCTTATACTTTTATAATTAAATAAAGAAGATTCTTTTATTTATTAATATTATAAAAAAAGTAATTATATTAAAAAAAGTAAAAATAAAGATTTAATAGTAATTATAAAATCTTAGAAAGCTTTATATACTTATTTATATTATTAAGTTCTATTATTTAAAGATTATATAGACTTTTTTTAGATTTATTTATATATTAATATTAGTATATATTATAAATTTAAGGTATTTAATTTTTTTAATAGTAAATTTATACTTATCTAAATCTAGATAAAGGCTATATAAGTAAAAGTATTTAAAGACTTATTATATTTTCTAAAGATAATCTTCTTTAAAATTATTTTTTTAATTTATTAGAAGGGTTCTTTTTATAGCTAGTAGAACTAGCCTACAACTAAGAAATTATCTTAGAAGCCTATATAATACTTCTTTATATTTCGGAAATCTAAAAAAGATAATTTAAAGTCTTTTTTAAGATATATATTAGATTAAAGACTTATTATATTAGAATTATGTGTAAGGAAGTCCTTATTCTTCTATTTTATTTCCTAGAAAAAGAGGGAGGAATCTAGGTCTATATATAATTATCTTTCTTCTTCCTTCAGGTCGAAAAGTGACCTAGTTACTTCTCATATGCCTTCCGCCTTCCTAGTTTTAGTTTCTCGGAATTCCGAGAAACTAAAACTAGGAAGGCGGAAGGCATATGAGAAGTAACTAGGTCACTTTTCGACCTGAAGGAAGAAGAAAGATAATTATATAAAATACTAGTTTTTAAAATATTATCTTATATTTTTCTTTTTTTATAATCTTTATTTTATATTTTTTAAAATTAAAATTTATTTTTTAGTCCTAGAAGCCTAGAAGCTTATTTTTAGTTCTCTTTAATAATATTTTAATAAAGATATTTTTTATTATAGTTTTTTTTAATAGTAAATTTATACTTATCTAAATCTAGATAAAGGCTATATAAGTAAAAGCTTAAGGTTCTAGACCTCCGGAATACGAAGAAGTTCCTAGACTTCTAGAATATAAAGAGCTAAAAATAAGCTTCTAGGCTTCTGGAATACGAAAAGCTAAAAAATAAAATTTTTAATTTTTAAAAACTTAAAAATAAATTTTAATTTTAAATTTATTAATAAACTTTATTTTTACTTTTAACTTCTTTATTTCCTTAAAATTCTAATAGTTTTATAACTATTATTCTTTTAATTCCTAGAACCTTTTATAACCCTAATATCTTCTCTAAAAGGTAGAAGTATTTCTTATAATAGATATAAATTTTATAAATTAAAAATCTTAAATAATATTAAAAATAATAATCTTTTAAGTAATATATATATTACTTAAAAGATTATTATTTTTAATATTATTTAAAAAAATATAAAATAAAGATTATAAAAAAAGAAAAATATAAGATAAGTTAGCTAAGGTCTAGAGTAAGTAGTTTTCTAATAGGTTAGGCTTATTTAAGCTTATTAATCTATTAGAGAAGTATTATATAGGCTTCTAAGATAAGAGTAGGTCTATAGAGGAATAGAAGTCTTCTGTTATTATATTTAAATAAAAAATTAATTAACTTATTAAAAAACTATTTTTCTATTAAAAGAGAAACCAGACTGGGACCAAGAAACTAGCCTGGAACCAAGAAACCAGCCTGGAACTAAGAAACTAGTACAGAACCTGAAGAAGTTTCTAGACTTCTGGAACCTGAAAAGTTAAAAATAAGTTTCCGGGTTTCCGGGCTTCCAGGACTGGAAAATAGGTTCTAGAAATAACTTTTAGAATTCTAAAAGTTATTTCTAGAACCTATTTTCCAGTCCTGGAAGCCCGGAAACCCGGAAACTTATTTTTAACTTTTCGGGTTCCGGAAGTCCAGGAACTTCTTCGTATTCCGGAGGTCTAGATACTTAAGCTTTTCGTATTCCAGAAGTCTAGAAACTTCTTCAGGTTCTGTACTGGTTTCTTAGTTCCAGGCTAGTTTCTTGGTCCCAGCTGGTTTCTTGGTTCCAGGCTGGTTTCTATTTTAATAGAAAAATAGTTTTTTAATAAGTTAATTAATTTTTTATTTAAATATAATAACTATTTTCATATAATTATTTTTATAATAAAAAATATCTTTATTAAAATAGTTTTTTAAAATATTATTAATATATTATTAAAATATTATTAATATTTCTATAAGTTTAAAAAAAATAATTATTTATTTAAAAAAGCTATATTTTATTTAAAATATTATCTTATATTTTTCTTTTTTTATAATCTTTATTTTATAAAAAGCTTAGATAATATTAATTTTTATAAACTATTTAATATATATTAAAATATAAAAAGTCTTTCTTATAAATAAAAGAAGATATTAGTTAAAATAAGTAATTTAATTTAGTTTTTAGTAGTTAATATAAAACTATATTTTCCTATTTAGCTTTTATATAAAGAAGACTAGTATAGTTACTTTAAAGTTACTAGCTTAGATAAACTTTTTATTAAGAAGATTTTTTAATATCTTCTTTAGGACTAGAAATTCCTCTTTTAATATATTATATAGTAGCCCCTATAAAAAAAATAACTTCTTATTATCTAGCTTCTTTTTAATTAAGATATTATAATTAATTCCTAGTTTATAAAAATTAAGTTTATCTATTTTAATTTTTATAAATAATAGGAGGAGGTTATAAAAGTATAGGGAAATAATTATCTATAGTTCTACTTCTATCTTTTTATATTTAGAAGTAAAGGTTTTCTTAATATTTTTTAAATTTATTATAAATATTAATATATTTACTATTATTTAGCTCTTCTAATATTTAATCTTTCTTACTTTTATAGTAAATACTAATATTATTATATAGTAGGTATCTTATAATTTTTATACCCTTAGTAACTTTTCTTACTTATTAATATAGAAAACCTATTTTTTTTATAGTTTATATTAAAAATATTTTTTATAAAATATAGAAAATAACTAATTATAAATTAACTAAGATTTTTCTAAAATTATTAAATATTTTAAAAATAAGATTATATATATATATATATAATATAAATATAGTTTACTACTTTAATTATAAAATAGACTATTTCCTAGATTACTATCCCCTTTATAGTAGCTAATATTTTTCTAATTATTTAAAGAGAAATAAAGATAATAAAGATATTAAAATCTTTAATTAAATCCTTACTTATAATAATATAATATAGATAGTTTTTATTTATAAAAATATAAGTAAGATTTTAATTACTAATAATAATAAAAATAATTATAAGTTTAATTTTTATTTTACTATTAAACTCTTTTATCTAAATTATAACTAGATATTACTCTAGAGCTTAACTTTACTATAAAGCTATTCTTTTCCTTATATAAAGCTATTTTTATTATCTAATTTCTTAAATAATAAAGTATTATAAATAATATTAATTTTAACTTTTTTCTTTAAAGATATTATTAGAATATATAAATATATAGTTATAAAGTAGCTACTATTTTTATAGTAAAAGTAATATCCTTTTTCTTAATATTTTTTTCTTTCCTTTTTTAAGACCTATCTAGCTTTTTTAGCTTTTAAACTAGTATAACTATTATTATAGTATTAGCTAGTACCCTTATTTAAGATATAAGTTATTTTTATTTAGATACCTTTATCTAAATCTATTAGTAAAGACTAGTTTTTTCTAGGAGGGCTAGTAAAGTAATATAATAGTAAGTTTATATCTAGGAGATATAAATTATTTTTTAGAAAATAAAGCTATTTCCTATATAGGGTTTAGAAGGTTAAAATCTATTTATAAGCCTAAGTAATAAAGTAAAGTCTAATAATAAACTTATTATAATCTATTAATATCTATATTATAATTAGTTAAGTAGTAAAGCTTAAAGATAATATATTTTATAGTTATAAAAGATAAGATCTATTATCTTAGTTTATATTACTTATTTAAATAAAGACTTTTTTAAATTTTAAAAGGAATTAGGAAAATTATTAGCTATCTTTCTATATTAGCTTATAGAGATAGTTTTATATATTTAATTATATCTAAGTATTTTTAAATATCTAAATAAGATATTAGATAAAGTCTATAAAGTTAAAATTATTATATAAATTACTAATAACTTAAAAGAAATAGATCTATTATTATTTATCTTCTAAGATTATATCTATTATAATATATTATACTATTTTATTAAAGTTAATTAGCTTTATAAGATTATTAATTTTATATTTAATAAAAAAGTAATTTAAAAAAAGGTAGAATATATCTAGTTTACTATCCTACTTTAGCTATAATAATATCTTTTACTTAATTTAGCTCTCTAAGATAATATTAGTAAAAATATTAGTATAAAGCTCTTAGCTTTTTAATTTAAATAGAAGAGGGGTTATTATATTAGGTAAGAGTATATTAAAGATAGTAATAGTTTAAGTTATAATAACTATCTTTTAAATTAATTAAATAAATTTATTATTTTTAAAAAGAGTATAGTTTATTTACTAGATTTAAAGATCTAATATTAATAACTATAATAATAATTTAATATAAAACTATTTTTCTATTATATTTAATATTTAATAATATATAGTTA
>NW_015971830.1:25491-27849 GCF_000732125.1 Scedosporium apiospermum | reverse complement strand
ACTCTTTAAACTATTTTAATATAAAAAAGAAAAATAGGTTATAATATAAAGATAGGAAGGTAATAGTAACTAGTAATCTTATTAACTATATCTTTAAAAAGATATATAAGTTTATATTATATAGTTACCTAAATTTTAAAAGAATTTTCTATATTTTTAAAAGAAATTACTAAATAAATTAAAGCTTTAAAAACTTTTAATTTATTATTAATATATATAAACTATATATATAAAATAAAATATTATAATATAAACCTTATAGATTATTATAATTAATATTAGTATTTAAGGTATTATAATAGAAAATTACAATTAACTTTATTATTAAACTATTACTATTAAAAGACCTTACTATAAAAGTTAAGTATAATAGTATTATAATAATAGTAGATCAACTTATAAAGTATACTTACTTTATATCTTATAATAAAGTAATATAAATACTATAATTTATTAAACTATTCCTATAAATAAGAATAGTAAACTATAATTTACTAAAAAAAATTAACTTTAATAGAAGACCCTTATTTATCTTAAAATTTTAGTAAAATCTAGTAAATAGAATAGAAATTAATTATAAGTTATCTATAATATACTATTTAAAAATATAAAGATAAGTTAAATAAATAAACTAAATACTAAAGATATATCTAAAGTACTATATTAATTAAAAATAAGATAATTAGATATTACTATTACTATTAGCTTAGAGAACTTATAATATTAATATATTAAAAAATATAAAGACTTTACTATTCTATACTAACTATAATATTAAACTTTAAATAGAATTTAAGCTAATAGAAACTAAAATATAAGTAGAATAAGCTATCCTTATAGTAAATAAAATAAAAAAACTCTATAAGTAATTAATAAAAAAATTATAGTTTATCTAATAATAAATAAACTACTATATTAATTTAAAATAAGTTAAAAAACTAACTTTTAAGAGGAGAAGCAAGGTCTAGTTACTATAAAAAAAACTAGAAATTAAAGACCTTTAAATTAAAACTATATAACTAAATAATAAGCTAGATTATAAAAAATTAAAACCTTTTAAAGTTAAAAGAAAAGTTTTAGAAGTTAACTATAAATTAGAACTATTAAAAGATATAAAAAGATATTTAATATTCTATATAGTACTATTTAAACTAGTATATAATAATATATCTATAGAAAAATCTATTATAATTAAACTTAAAGAAAATATTTAAGATACTAAGAAGATTCTTAACTTAATAAATAATAATAATAAAAAAGTTAAGTATTTAGTTAAATAGAAAAATTTTAAATATAATAAAAATACCTAGGAGTTTATTAAATATTTAATAGAAAGCTAGTAACTTCTTACTATATTTTACTAGAAGAACTTAGATTAACTAAAAGACCTAAGTCTATAAAATTATCTTTTAAACCTAGTAAAAACTAGTTAATAGAATTAGAAACCCTAAAAAACTAAAGATCTTCTACTATATAAGACTCCTAAATAGAAAAGTAGATATTATCTTCTTTATCTAAACCCTAAATCCCTCTCCTAAATATTTTAGAATTCTTTATTTTAATATTCTTTTTTATTTAATAAATATATACTAAGTAATTTACTATTATTAATAGCTATATTTAAAGGATAAATAGTACCTTCTCTACTTTAGTTTCTTCTTTTTCTAGTTTTCTTTATTTTTATAGAAAATAAATAACTAGAAAAGTAATTAGTAACTAGAATATAGACTTAAGAAAAGATAAAAACTTATAAATAAAAGCTATATAAATTTTATTATATAATCTATTTTACTATATATATTCTATATATTAAGAGGATTTTTTACTTATTATATATACTTTATTATTTTTAAAATAATATATATATAGTATTTTAGTTTTAATATTTAGTAACTTAATTATATTAGTTAAGTTTAAATAATTATAGGAAGATTTAGAAAAGGATCTATAGGTATAGTTAAATATAATAATAATTATAATAAAAATATTTTAGTAATTAAAAGAAAAAAGTTTATAAAATAAAAAACTAATAGAAAAAAAGTCTATTTATAAGTCTTTAGAGATAAAGATTAAAAAAGGGGAGGTATTATATTATAGCTATATATAGCTAGATAGAATAGCTAAATAGTTAAAGCTAGTAGAAAAGAATAAATTATAAGAATATATTAAATTATAGAAATAGTAGATTACTTATATTTATAGTAATCTAGATATAATCTAGATTATATAGGATTATAATAAGCTAAAGTAATCTAGAGAGAGCTTAGAAGGGAAATATCTATATAAACTATAGTCTCTACTATATATCTAGTTTATCTTTTAAGACTTTCTAATAGTTAATTTAAATATAATTATATT
>NW_015971830.1:22456-23892 GCF_000732125.1 Scedosporium apiospermum | reverse complement strand
AACTACTTTATTTTATTATTAATAGATAATTACTTTAATTTTATTATTAATTATATCTATTTAATATTATTAATAAGCTAATATTAAGATTATAATATATTAATTATTTTTATTTAGTAAATAACTTTATTAAGTAATATTAATATCTAAAAATTATAATATCTATAAAAAAAGAAAAGATTTCTTTTAAGTTAGATAATAAAATTAAAATATATAAAGTAACTAGATCTATTATAGAAGTTAATAATAACTTTAATAAAAAAGATAAATATAGTAAAGCTATTAAAAAGATTTATAATATTATAAGCTAATAATAAAATAAGCTAAAGGATATTAAAGGCTTTACTATTTAATAATAAAATATTAATATTTAAATTAAATAATAAATTATCTAGCTAGAGTAAATAATCTAGTAATTAAATATTAATATAGTAATAAAAGAAAGTATTACTCTTTCTATATTTATTATATTTACTATATCTAAACTTAAGATTATTATATTTAAAAAATATAAAGGAAATTAATAAAAACTATAAGAATTTTTAATTTAAATAAAAACCTTTTTATAATATTATAATAAATAGTTTTATATTAAAGTTAATAAAGTTATTATAGTAGCTTAATATTTTATAGATAATATATTTACTTAATTTAAATTAACCTTTTAAGACTATTTAGAAAATAATAAGATTAGATAATAAGTAAAGATTATTAAAATCTTTAAAAATTATAAGATATTTAAAAAAGTTTTTAAAGGAGCTTTTAGGGAATTAGATAAATAGTAAGCTATAATCTAATAATTTAAGAAATTAAGCTAAAAAGAATTTACTACTAAGTATATAATTAAGTTTAAGTAGATTATTATTTACCTTAATTAAGAAGATAAGCCCCTAATAACTTACTTTTATAATAAACTTAAAGAAGATATTAAAGATAAATTCTATAAAGAAAAAAGACTTATTTAATTAAGTAAGTATATAAAAAAAGCTATTAAGATTAATAATAAGCTATATAAATAGTAATAGTAAAAATATAATTATATTATTATAATAAAAGCTTATAAGCTCTAGGTTTTTATTAATAGTAAATAGAAAAAAGTAATAGTAATATATTATAGGGAATTTACTTAAAACTTATAAAATTTAAAGTTAATAATAAGAAAATTATTTTTAAGTTATTAAAAAATAAGATTAGTAAATATTACTTATATAATAAATATAGATATTAAATATAAAAATACTAAAATAAGAATAAGATATAATCTTAAGATAAGAAAAAGAAAGACTAGAAACTTATATTTAAAGGGAAAACTTAATAATTTAAAATTAGTATAGTTAATTATAAATCTTTATTATAAACTATATATTATAATAATAATTATATTATCTACTAAAGTAAGAAAGATAGAGCTAGATAATATCTTAAAAAATTATAAA
>NW_015971830.1:0-20834 GCF_000732125.1 Scedosporium apiospermum | reverse complement strand
AAGAAGTAGCTAAGTTAAGAAAGGAATTATAATTATAATATAAAAAAATAAGGAAACTATAATAATTACTAACTAACTTCTAAAGATAATAATATAGTAATATATTATTAGTTACTAAAGAAGTTATTTAAATAATAAGATTAAAATCCTAAGGAAATATATAAAAAATAAATATTATAAAAAGATAATAGATCTACTATCTAAAAATACTAGTTACTATAGTAAACTAAAAGCTTATAGCCTTAGTAGATAGTAAAGTATAAGAAAACTTTATTTTATTAATAATTATTAATAAGTTAAAATTCCTATAAATTATAAAAGACTAATTATATATTTTAAATATATATAATAAAATACTAATTAAGTATAAAAGTAAAATTATAAATATTAAAACTATATATTTCTATATTACTATTATTAGGAAAACTAATAATATCTCTTTTAATATTACTAGGATAGTAAATTACTTTATTATATTAAGAATATTATAGTTATAAATAAGAAACTTATAAATTAACTAGGTAATTAATTAGCTTACTTAAGATAAAATTAAGTAAAGCCTAGGAAATAATTTAGTTTTTAAAAAATATTAATTAGAAAAGTTATTTTTAAGTAAGCTAAAAGCTTTTAAAATAATAATTTACTTTAAAATATTTATTATAAAAGATTTAAATTACCTACTAAAAAAGAGAAAATATAAATAAGTATATATAATAAAAGCTATTATAAGCTTTAAAATTAAGTTAATAGTAGATAAAATACTATAATATTATAATATATATTAAAAAAATATTAAAAGTATAGTAAAGTATTTATTAAAGAATTAGATACTAGATTACTAAAGTATAGTTAGTAAGATTATAAGATATCTTTAAAGGAAAATATATAATTAAAATTTATATTTATTTATAACCTTAATAAGATATAATTTTAAGCTTTATAAAAATATATTAAAAAAATATTAAAGAAAAAATATATTAGATTATTAATATTATTAATAAAATATCTTATCTTCTTTATATTTAAAAAGAATAGTAAATTATAGATATATATAGACTATTAGTAATTTAATAATATTATTATTAAAAATTAATATTTACTATTTTTAATTTCTAAATTATAAAATAAATTTTAGGGAGCTTTATAGTTTATAATTTTAGACTTAAAGGGAATATATAATTTAATCTATATTAAGGAAAATAATAAATAAAAAACTATTTTTAAAATATATCTAGGATACTTTAAATACTTAATTATATTTCTTAGATTTACTAATACTTTTATAAGTTTTTAGATAATAATTAACTATATTTTATAAAAATATTTAAATAACTTTATAATTATTTACTTTAATAATATCCTTATCTATTTAAATACTCTAAAAGAATATAAAAAGTATATATATAAAATTTTTTAAAAACTATAAAAAGTAAACTTATTAATAGAATTATTTAAATATAAATTCTATAAGTAATAAATAGATTTTTTTAAATATATAATCTAACTAAGAAAGATCTAAATATAGAAATCTAAAATTAAAGTTATCTTAGAATAGCTAATATTAATAAATATTATTAAAGTTAAAAGATTCCTTAGATTCCTTAACTTCTATAGAAGATTTTTAAGAAGCTATAATACTAATATATAAGCTTTTATAAAACTTACTAAAAAAGATAACCTATTTTAATAAGGACTTAAAAAATAAAAAGTATTTTAGAAAGCTAAATAAGCTATATATAAATAATTTATACTTTACTAAATAGACTTTTTAAAACCCTTTAAATTAAAAATAAATATATTAAATTATAATATAGAAGTATAATTAAGATAATAAGATAAAAATAGTAAACTCTACTTTATAGTATTTATATTAAAGAAATTTAGTAGACTTAAATTATATTATAGAATATTTAATAAGAAGCTAATAGTTATTATTAAAATATTTAAAAAATAAAAATATTATCTAATAAATACTAAATACCTTATTATTATTTATTCTAATTATAAAAACCTTATAAGATTTACTATAATTAAAAAACTTAACTAATAATAAGTATATTAAACTAAAGAACTATTAAAATATAACTTTAAAATTATATATATTAAAGGAAAAGAAAATAGATAAGCTAATATATTTAATTAATATTTTAACTACTTTTAAAAGATATTAAAAAAAGTATAAATAATATTATATTATAATAAGGAAGGTAATTTATAATAAATTATAATTAGCTATTAAATAAAATAAGATCTAAAATTCCTCTAGGAAATTAAAGAAAAATAAAAAGAATATAAAATATATTATTATAAAGATCTTTTAAACTATCTTAATATAAAAAAGAAAAATAGGCTATAGTATAGAAATAGGAAGATAATAGTAACTAGTAATCTTACTAGCTATATCTTTAAAGGGATATATAAATTTATATTATATAGTTATCTAAACTTTAAAAGAACTTTTTATATCTTTAGAAAAAATTATTAAATAAACTAAAACTTTAAAAATTTTCAATTTATTACTAATATATATAAACTATATATATAAAATAAAATATTATAATATAAACCTTATAGATTATTATAACTAATACTAATACCTAAAATACTATAGTAAAAAATTATAATTAACTTTATTATCAAGCTACTACTATTAAAGGACTTTACTATAAAAGTTAAATATAATAGTATTATAGTAGTAGTAAATTAACTTATAAAGTATATTTACTTTATATTTTATAATAAAGTAATATAAGTACTATAGTTTACTAAACTATTTTTATAAATAGTAATAGTAAACTATAATCTATTAGAAAAAATTAATTTTAATAGAAGAAAATTATTTATCTTAAAATTTTAATAAAGCCTATTAAATAAAATAAAAATTAATTATAAACTTTTAATAGCTTACTACCTAAAAATATAAAAGTAAGTTAAATAAATAAACTAGAGACTAGAAATATACTTAAAATATTATATTAACTAAAAATAAGATAATTAAATATTATTATTACTTTTAACTTAAAAAGTTTATAATACTAATATATTAGAAAATATAAAGATATTACTATTCTATATTAACTATAATATTAAATTCTAAGTAGAATTTAAGCTAATAAGAATTAAGATATAAGTAAAATAAACTATCTTTATAGTAAATAAAATAAAGAAACTTTATAAGTAATTAATAGAGAAACTATAGTTTATCTAATAATAAATAAACTACTATACTAACTTAAAATAAATTAAAAAACTAACTTTTAAAAAGAAAAGTAAAACCTAATTACTATAGAAAAAACTAAAAACTAGAGACTTTTAAATTAAAACTATATAACTAAATAATAAACTAAACTATAAAAAACTAAGATTTTTTAAAATTAAAAGAAAAGTTTTAGAAGTTAACTATAAATTAAAATTATTAAAAAATATAAAAAGATATCTAATATTTTATATAATACTATTTAAACTAATATATAATAATATACTTATAAAAGAATCTATTATAATTAAACTTAAAGAAGATATTTAAAAAGCTAAAAAGATTTTTAATTTTATAAATAATAATAATAGAAAAGTTAAATATCTAATTAAATAAAAAATTTTAAATATAATAAAAATATTTAAAAACTTATTAAATATTTAATAGAAAACTAGTAATTTCTTATAATATTTTACTAAAAAAACCTAAATTAACTAAAAAACCTAAATCTATAAAATTACTTTCTAAACCTAATAAAGACTAGTTAATAAAATCAAAGACCTTAAGAAATTAGATATCTTCTATTATATAAGATTTTTAGATAGAAAGGTAGATATTATCCTCTTTATCTAAACCCTAAATCCCTCTCCTAAATATTTTAGAACTTTTAATTTTAATATTTTTCTTTATCTAATAAATATATATTAAATAATTTATTACTATTAATAGTTATATCTAAAAAATAAATAATATCTTTTCTACTTTAATTTCTTTCTTTTCTAGTTTCTTTTACTTTTATAAAAAATAGATAACTAAAAAATAGTTAATAATTAAATAAAAAGTTTTAAAAAGTAAAGACTTATAAGTAAAAACTATAAAAACCATATTATATAATTAACC
This sequence comes from Scedosporium apiospermum, assembly GCF_000732125.1. Classification (NCBI taxonomy): domain Eukaryota; kingdom Fungi; phylum Ascomycota; class Sordariomycetes; order Microascales; family Microascaceae; genus Scedosporium; species Scedosporium apiospermum. Next base: position 16,738 of record NW_015971830.1, on the reverse strand, counting down.
CTACTATATATATTCTATATAGTAAGAGGACTTTTTACTTATTATATATACTTTATCATTTTTAAAATAATATATATATAATATCTTAATCTTAATATTTAATAACTTAATTATATTAGCTAAGTTTAAATAATTATAAGAAGACTTAGAAAAAGATCTATAAATATAGTTAAATATAGTAATAATTATAAAGGAGTTTAAAGATTAGTAGAAGAAAAGACTTATAAAGTAAAAAATTAATAAATAAAAAGGTTTACTTATAAGTCTTTAAAGATAAAGACTAAAGGAAGGGAAGTATTATATTATAATTAGATAGTAAGATTAAATAATTAAACCTAATAAAAAAAAACTATAGAATAATAAGATTATAAGAAGATAGATTATCTATATTTATAATAATCTATAAATAATCTAGATTAATTAAGATTATAGTAAACTAAAGTAATCTTAAGAAAAGTTTAAAAGGAAATATCTATATAAACTATAATCTCTATTATATATCTAGTTTATCTTTTAAGATTCTTTAATAGTTAATTTAAATATAACTATATCTCTATACTTAAATATATACTTTTTACTTATATCTTGTAAATACTATTTAATTACCTTACTTTACTATTAATAAATAATTACCTTAATCTTATTACTAGTTATATCTATCTAATACTATTAATAGGCTAGTATTAAGATTATAATAATTCTCTAGTAGTTAATTTAAATATAACTATACCTTTATACTTAAATATATACTTTTTACTTATATCTTATAAATATTACTTAACTACCTTACTCTATTACTAATAGATAATTACCTTAATCCTATTACTAGTTATATCTATTTAATATTGTTAATAGGTTAGTGTTAGGATTGTAATAGCTTATAGAAACTTAGTACTTCTTAGAAAACTTATTTAATAATATAGGTTTTAATTTAAAGAGTTTTAAGACTTCCTCTAATTTATATTTAAGTTTACTTCTTTATAGAAAAAATCTTTAAGATTTAAAAAGATATATAATTACTTAGAAAAAAGTAAATAGAAGGATTTTTAAAAAAAAACTTATCTATTAAGACTATAAAAGGGAAATTTATTAATTCTATTTATATTAATAATATTATAATTAAAATAATAAAGTCTTAGTTTTAATATTTATAATTACCTAATATTAAGAATATTAAATAAGAAAATAAATAGAATATAGATAAAGTAAAAGTAATAGAAAGCTTTATTAATAATAAATTTATTTTTAGAAATATTAAAAAGTATTTAATCTAAAAGAAATAATTTAGTTCCTAGCTATAGATATTATTTATTAAGTATATCTTAACTACTAGCTAAACTCTTTCTTTATTAATTATTTTTAAAGGAAAATTAGTTTAATAATAGTAATTCCTTTTAGATTTAGCTTTTTTTAAAAACTAGTACTTTATAATAATTAATAATAAATAGATAACTAATAATATTATTTTAAAATAGCTTAAAAAGATCTTTATTTTCTATATTAAGCTAGCTTACTATAAGAAAGTTTATTTTCTTATCTTAGATAATTATAAAAACTATATTACTAAGGAATTTATATATAAATACTTTTAATATAATATCTACTTTCTTTTCTTACTTTTATATATATCTTATATCTTCTAATTATTAGATTTAGCTATATTTAGCTCTTTAAAGATAATATATTAAAAAAAATTAATTTTTAAATTTTAATTACTACTTTTATAATAATAAGGAAAAAAAACTTACTTTCTTATTATTATAAAGCTTAAAATAATATTATAATTAATAAAAATATTAAAAGTAAGTTTATAATATCTAGACTTTAGTTTATAAATATAACTAAGCTTTTTCTTAATTTTCTTATTTTTTAAAAATTAATTTTATTATAAAAATAACTTTCTAAAAATAAAATTTCTATTTTTAAAGCTTTTTAGATATCTATTTTAATTTTCTAATTACTTTTTATAATTTTTAATAGTTTTATTATAGTATAGTTAACTTTAAGGAAGTCTAAAGACCTTTAGGAATATATATATTAATCCAATTTTATTAATTAATATATTATTATATAATATTAGCTATTTTAAAAGGTTTTTAAAGCCTTTAATAAAAAAAATACCTAATTAGCTATAGCCTAAGCTAGAATTAAGGTTCTAGAAAGCTAAATTATAGTAATAAAGTCTAAAAAAAAGAAGAGGGTTGAAATAAGTTCTAATTTAAAGTTTACTACTATTAGGGATATATAGAGGTTAAGGGGAAATGATTTAGAAGAAGAAATTATTTCTATTGGAAGTAGTGATGGTGAAAGTGATAGTTTAGTAGCTTCCTATATTGAAGTAAGGTGAAATGTAGAAGAAATAGAAGATAGAAGATAATAGTGGCTATTTGGGCTGTTGGAATTTGGGGTAGCTGAAAGTGGGGGGTGGCTGAAAGGGGGGGTCCAACTTATCGGTATCAAACACCTTCAGCTTCCCTAATTTTGAGGCGAATAAATTCAATTCATCGGAGCAGGCTTTGAGATGAGTATGAAGAGCGTCATCGGGGGCGGTTGCTGTCATCGTTTGGTCTCGTTCAAGCTGTTCCAATATTTCTTGCAGCGAAGCAGCCACTTTTGAAGCGCGGACGACATTTGCAGGACCATCCTTGACACCTCTGAGGGCGGAGGATATGATTCTAACAAGCGTGATGACGCTCGTACCTGCTTCCATGTTGATCGGAATATAGCCGCCCAAAGTCCTAGTGATCTGGCCAAGAGCCTTTCGACAAGGAGGAGAGAGATGATGAACAAATGGGTTTATACGATGGGATGGAAAGGTCAGGGGAGGAAATACCTTTTCCCCCGCTCCATATTCTAGGCGAACTTGTTGATCAGCATGAAGTCCGCCTCTTGGAACATGAGGCTGGGGCTGAGCAAGCCATGGTCCATGGAGTCCAATCGCAATATGCCCCGAAGGTCGAACCTGCATGGAACCCTTGTCACCGCCCTTTCAAGTAGAGAAACCAGCCCCCATTCATTCATGCATGTTACTTGTATTTTGCTTTGCCACATACCGACCACCTCAAAAAAGCACTCCGATTCCCCAGTCACTCCCAACTCTTGCCCCGCACCCAAACTTAGCTCGAGCTCCAGCCTGGCATACAAAACATAATAGCTCAAGGCTTTTGAAGAGGATCGTGAGCAGGGGTGGAACGGTCATCATAGTTCAGTTCTCCATTCTCACTAACCCCCCACCCCCCTGGTTTAGTGCCTTACGAGCTGCCCGGGCGCTGACGCTCTGTCCGTTGCTTCGCCTCCGCCTCCGCATCCAACAACAAAAGAGCCTAGTCGGAGGTTGAAATGGAAGCGCTCGCAGCCATCGCTTTCGCCGGAAATATCGCTCAGTTCGTCGAGTATTCAATTAAGGCCATTCTAAAAACGTCCCGACTACTCGAGAGTGCGAACGGCGCATGGGTAGAAAACACCGAGTTGGAGGGCATCGTGGACAGCGTTAAGAAATCTCTGCAGGGTGTTCACGAGTCGAGAGATACCAGCAACAATGGCGCCGTGCTTGACCCCATTCTGGAGAATCTCACAGCAAGCTGCCTTGCTGTGTCCGGTGAGATCATGGCCATTCTAGATCGTCTCAAGCTCGGGGATCCGGGTGCCGGGTTCTTTCAAGGCATGCAGAAAACGGCGAAGAGTCTCGTGAAGAGGTCCGAATTGAAAGATCTATGCGACAGACTGCAACTCCTCCGAGATCAAATATCTGCTCACCTACTCGTGTTAATCCGGTGGGAAACTACCTACTTACGTGATCGCACTATTTCTAGCCGATTGCTAACCGATCCAAAGTGAGCAGCAGGAAGATCACGCTCGGAATTTCCAACGCTTCACCTCGTCGAGCGACGAGTTTCACGAGTCGATGCTCAACAAGCTTCACGAAATCACGGACTATCTTAGCTCGATTTCAGAACAGAAAGCCACCGAGGAGGTACCTGCCCGACCGTCTAGGCGTCGTGGTTTGCGGCCGTTGGCGCAGAAAACCCCCAAACCCGCCAAGTCGCAGCAGACGCTCTGGAACGCTAAACCGGACGAGGTCCAACGTTTGCTTCGACCAGAAATTATGCTTTCGGTCGACAAATACGTCTCTCTAATGGTGGAAGAACTGGAGGAGCAAAAGCGAAAAACCATCTTGGATACGCTGCACTTCAGTCAAGTAAAAGAGAGGGAGTTTGCTATCCCCGATGCCCATAAGAACACATTTCAGTGGATTTTCAACGAGGATAGGAATAATTTTGTTGCGTGGCTTCGACAGAGCGACGATATCTACTGGATCACCGGAAAAGCCGGATCTGGAAAATCTACACTCATGAGGTTCCTCACGGACCATCGAGATACGAGGCTCTATCTGAAAGAATGGGCTGGTGAGAAAAGCCTTCTAGTGGCGAAGCACTACTTTTGGAGCCCTGGCACTGCTATTCAAAGGTCTCAAGAGGGTCTGTTTCGAACCCTTCTCTTGCAGATCCTCAACCAAAGACCCGATCTCATTCCCATCGTGTGTGCCGATCGGTGGGAAGCGCCGTTTGCGGACGCCTTTAATCCCTGGAGTCGGGGGCAGTTGATGGCAGCGTTTGCTAAGCTGGGTAGTCTGGAGACGCTGGACTGCAGGATCTGCCTTTTCATCGACGGCCTAGATGAATATGACGGTGATCATACGCAACTGGTGAGCATAATCCGACAAGTTGGGAGTTCGGACAACATTAAAGTCTGCGCATCAAGTCGGCCATGGCTAGAGTTCTTGGATGCATTTCAACATAGCAAGTGGAGCCTACGTCTAGAGGACCTTACCTACGACGATGTCTGCAAGTACGTCCGCGACAAGCTGAACGACGACGTACGCTTCAGCAGGCTGAAGCAGGACAGGAAGGCCGCAGCCGAGGGGCTGGGATTGGAGATCACCAAACGCGCCAATGGAGTCTTCCTCTGGGTCTTCTTAGTCGTCCGCTCCCTCTTACGAGGTCTGCGCAACGAGGACGACATCTCGGATCTTCAACGACGATTGAGGGAGCTGCCGAACGACCTGCGTGAGTACTTTGACCGCATGCTCGACACCATCGACAGCGTCTACAAGGAGAGGACGGCCCGGCTCTTTATCACCATGGCCTACGCCAGGACCACGTTTCCCGTCATAACATTCTACTTCATGGATCTCGGCGATGGCACTGCCCGAGGCGAGTTCCTACGTAACTGGCCGGACGTGGATATCGATGAGACCGAAGTTCTGGGGACCAAGAGACGCCAGCTGATCGCGCAGTGCAAGGACCTGATCTCCATCACACCCGATCCTGGTGCTGGGATTCTATTTTCCGAGCGCGTCGGCTTCTTACATAGAACCGTCGTCGACTACATACACACACCGGAAATACAGTCGAGGCTAATACCAATCGCCGGTACCGATTTCAGTGTCAACAAGATCCTACTAGAGACCAATTTAGGCCAGCTGAGGGCTCTGATTCATCTGCACGCTCGGACATACATCTATCCACATCTCTGCCAGTGGATTCTCGGCTGCCTATACTATGCTCACATCCTCGAAGTGATATCTGGGAATCCCGAAACAGACGCTCTTGACGAACTGGAAACTATTATTACAGGCGCGTTCGTGAAGTGGGGCTTCTCCCACGCCATGGTCACTTTCTTCAAAAAGCCTGGTATCATGTCTTTCCTCCAATTGGCCTGCCAGTGTGATCTCGCATCGTATGTTTGCAAGAAGTACCCGCAGTTAACGCCAAGTCGTTTAGATACCCTCGCACCTGGATGGAGGATTCTATTGGAGATCCAGCGGCAATCTACTTTCAAGTTGTGTGAACGAGAGATGACTGAGGATCTTTATAGTGACTGGAGGTTAGGTCGCCAGCTTAAAGTTCCATTCCTATCGCAGCAGGAGGCACAGTCTCTGGAGGAGAAAGTCCAGGCTCCAATACAGGGGCAAAACGGCGCCCCAGTGAAGTCCAGAAAGGTGTCCTGGCGAGCATTACTTAAAAGTTTGAAATATAAATAACTTAGATGCATAATCGATAGTAATACTAATATGGCTAGCAATAGGCTGCCCTTCATGTTAATACGACAGACAAAGTAGGAAATCATCACCATTGGATAGACTACTAGCAATATATCTACCTATACGAAGAGAAGGGTAGCCACTATTTGTTTCCTCAAAATCCTGTAGGCAAAGGTAGTTGTTACTCTTTCCATCTATGGTGTCTAGACATGAAGGCTGCTCATTGTACAGTAAAACTTCCCGAGGCGCAATATAGAACGAACACAATGGTCCTTCCTTTTAGGCTTTTATCGGGAGTCAGTCTTCCTCGTAGATTTGATAGTCGGCCAAAAAGCTTGGACGATGGAGGATCTTGCATATCTGTTGGCTCAGAAGGTTGAAAATTGGGCGTCGCTATTATGGCACCAACCAGTGATGCAACGGCGAGCCCAGGACTGGAGGAAAACCTACCTGCCGTCCTGCTTTGAGATCCCAGGCAACAAACTTGCATCTCTGGAGATTACTTTTTTGGTTACAAGCGAGGTTTAGGTGTCTCCGGAGGCACTTCGATTGCCGCTATTGGAGCCAATGCCTCGAGGTAGAGGCTTTCGTTCTATCACAAAACGGGGTAAGTGGAAACATGGGACGAGGTGAGGCTAGTCCAGAAACTCGAACTCAAGATCCTATTTTTTTTTCGGAGTGACTTGAGCGTTCTGAACAGGTCCGGAATTGAGCGAGATAATGCCCTGGTGGATAGGAATGTTTATGCTCGTGAACCCAAGCATCTTTCCATGTCCACATGAAAGGTCAAAGTCACCATCCTTCCCCACATCTACACATCGCATACATGTCGCAGAGCGGAATTGCGTGACAGGGCCTTTCCAAACCTCACTCAGCATTTCCATCCTATACAGCCAATCATACCCTAGCCAAGAGGACTAGGTTGATGGTGTCCACTCAGACCGGGGTAGGATGCCTTTCGTATTCACCATCACGATACGAGGCCGCACGATCGATCTCAATTCTAGATCGAGATTAGGCCAAGTTCTTTCAGTACGAAATACGAAGGCAAGCGCGCGCTTACTAGACCCCTCGACTTCAAAGCCAAGACTTCAATCATAATAGACCACTGCTGTCTTAACTCACTTCTCACGTTCCCATTTCAAAGACCCTATTTTATTTTGCTTCACTTAATTTTGTTCATCGTTTCTTTCTTCAAGCGAGGATATGGAGATGAGATTTCTTATTTCAACATGTTGTCCCTTCTCCTATTAAACACACTATTTTCGGTTCATCATATTCAATCTAAAACTCAACGCTTCATCAAACACATAGGGCAAAGAACAACAGACGCAAGAAATGGGATGACCCGATCATATATAAAAGGAATTAAACAAAGTGGATATATATGGTATAAACACCCCCAGCTCATCACAAGGACCGTCACCTCATGTCCTATTATCCAACCCCTCATTACCGAACAACAACAATGCTCCCGAGGGAAATAAGAAGAGCCATCTTATTTTCCTTGACGTCTAGTTCCTGCTCTTTTACCACTCGCCACCAGGCATGGCAATAGATGATCCAACATCATCGCCACCCTTGCCATTCAACACGATAACGGCATTAATAACACCTGCGAAACCCTCGCCGGCAATGAGACCAGCAGCCGCAGCATAACCGTATGTGTCGAAGTTCTTAGGGAACTTCTTAATCCACCACCAAGCGGTAATGGCACCGAAGAGCACGGCGTTGGCATAGCCGCTGTCGACACCGAGGACCCAGGCGACACCGATGGCCATCCAGTTGGGGAGCCAAGCTCGGTACTTCTCACGGGGGCCAACGAGGTAGAAGTTCTTGAAGAGGGCCTGGAAGACGGTGACACCGCCGATGACGCCCGAGAAGATGGCGCTGGAGAGGGGAATGGGGATCTTGGGGTTGGTAACGGCCTCAGCGACGGCGCGCCAGGCGAAGACGGAGGGAGCCTTGAAGGGACAGTTGGGGTCGCCGAGCAGCTCCGGCTTCCAGATGCAAGGATAGGCAGCCATGAAGAGGACGAAGATGCCGGGGGCAAGGAAGATGGAGACGATGGTACCGAGGGCCTGGGCGTAGAACTGCAAGTGCGGAGGAGTGCGGAGGAGGAAACCCGTACGGAAATCAGAGGTCAGATCGGACGCGACGTTGGCGGTACCGGAGGCGATGCTACCAGCGATGAGGTTGATCCTTTGGGCGCCGGCGATGTCGTGGTGAGCGATGGGTTGGGTAATACCACCATAGACGAGCTGAGAGGCCTTGGCCGAAGCGGTCAGAGGAGTGACATCAGTGACGGCACCGCCGTGGATGGAGAGGAAGGCGAAGATAAGACCGAGAATGCAAGCGAAGAAGGCAAGGCCGGCGTTCATGTGGAACTGGAAATGGCCGATAACGCAAGCGGCGCAAGCGATGACGATGGTACCAGACAGCCAGATCCAAGTGGGGACCTGTTGGCTCGGGGGAGCAAAGTCCTCAACGAGGCTGTCGCCTTCGGTGAGTTTGCCGGCCTGGCGGGAAAGATAGGGGCTGGACTTGCCGCGGGCCTCGAGCTTGTCGTTCAAGGATCGGCAACCTTCCCGGTAAGCAAACTTGATGCCGTCATAGAGGACACGACCGTGGATGAGGAACTCAACCATGCTGTAGACCACGAGGGCCATGACACCGGGCCAGAGCATCCAGTAGCGGGGGGAGGAAACCCACCCCGGCTTACCGATATTAGTCATCGAGTTGAAACTCGTCCAAACGGACCACTTCTCGTCTTCGTAGGGCTGCTGACCGACACACACTCCGTACTTGACAAGGAGGGGACCGATGAGACCCCAAGCAACGACGGTACCGCCGAACCAAGAGAAAGCGGTATTCAGGCCGACGAGCATTCCGGAGCCGAAGAAAGCAGGAGTGAGGAGGATGTACCAGCCCCAGTTGTCAATGTTCTGTGCCCAGTTGGTGTAGTCGCTCCAGATGTAGAACCAGGTGAAGATGTGCCACTCGCGCAGGATACCGAGAGCGTACTGGGAGGTGACGGTGTGGACAACGGCGCCAACGAAGGTGGCACTGAGGACCTTGATCTTCTTGACGGCGTCTTGCGCACCGGAACCGACGGCGTGCATGGATCGGATTGTCACGGCAGTGGCGGTAGCTGTTGAGGGTAGATAACGTTAGGCTGAACCTGCTCAGATCCCGCACATGGAAGGGCAATGGTACTTACGACTGGGGAAGACGAGGTTGAGGTCACGGGCAACGTTGATGATGAAGAACTTTCGCAGCGGCACAGCAGCGAAGAGACCGAAGAGGGCGCAGACAATAGTAATGGTGAGAATGCGACCAAAGTCCTTCTTGGGATCGTCAGAGAGAAGGTTGAGCTGGTACATGGCGGGGAAACCGGCGACGAAGACACCACCCATGCCACCGGCACCTGTGGCAGCGGCCTGGATAATGGAGTTCTCTTGAGGACCGAAGAAACCGGAAAGAATGGGGACGGAGATCTTAGAGACCAAGACGACGATGGCGTAACCAAAAATGGCACCGAACATGTTGGCGGAAAAAGTGAAGCCAGTCTTCAGACCTATAAGCGTAGGGCATTCTGTCAGACCTTATTCACGAAGCACAAGATGTATTTGGCGTGGTACAGACGGAGCATGGCCCACCGCAGCGGCGCTCTCCACCTCGCCCAACAGGCCGGATACTCACCAAGGTAGACGTTGGACGCGTTGACCAACGAACCAAGAATAATTCCAACAATAACGGCACGGACAGTCAATGGGTTGTCCTCGGGAGGGAGGCCCTTGAGGGGCGGGAAGGGAGTGAAGAGGTCGTGGACTACATCGTCGCCGTCCTCCTCGGTCTTGAGGTCGTCCGTCTGGCTGTGAGGAAGGTCATACTTCTCATCAAACGGCGCAGCCGCATTCGTTGCGGGGGCCGCCATGGTGGAGGAGATGGTGTTGTGTGTCGGCGGATTGATGCTGCCCGGCTGTTTAGATCTCTCAATGAAGAGGTGGAAACAAGACTAGGCAGAGACCTTGAGTCGACTCAACTCTGCTTTGGCAATCTGACGGGATGCAGAATGAAATGGTTGTAGAGCAGGGCAAAAAGAACTGAGGGAACCGGGGGAGTGGGAGCTCCTTATGTGTGGGAATCCTTGCCCAAGCATCCGGAGCAATATATCGATATTACACAGGGTAGGCATGCGGCAGGATAAGGTATTACGGCCGGCACCACCTCGCCCTCGTGCTCGCGACGGGCATGACGACAAAGGTGGAAACTAGTACTTTTGGTACATGGATATAAAGTGTACCCCGCACTGCTGCCAATCGCATCGAGCAGTACTATCGAGCTTTGGCGGGTCGGGGGCTTCAGATACACTAGGTACGAAGTCAATGGGAGGTAAAATGGGGGTGGATGGTGTTATTCGCCAAGCGGGCGGAAAATAGCAACAGGATAATTGCGATATTGGCAGGGAACTTTCCAATATGTTTCTGGCAGGTGGGAAGCGTTGGGGGGAGGTTGTGCTGCGCTGCACCTAACCCAGCAAATCGAACCCACTCCCCCCAAGTCGTACCATAGAAAAAGGGCCCCCTCCACTGAGATTAACCTCGCAATTTGTCCCTCGATGCAGGCTTGATGCGGTGCAGCAGGTGCAGCACCCGATCCCGATGGCGACAAAGGCGCGACAGATTGTGTTCTTTGGGGAAATGGATCAGCAAAAGTTCCCAATTGTCCGTGTCCAGCGTGTAAGGGTCCTTTCCCGTATCGTCTGTAGCGAGGTGGTAGTTGAGCAGAGTGCATCCCTGGGCTCTTTGGTGTATCCAGGGGAAGAGCAGCGCGGCGCACGAATCAGGAGACAGATCAAGTCCAAGATAGTAAAAACCGTAAAAGTGCAGGGGACAAGCGCGCAGTGGCACTTTTGAAGGAGGGTCTGGTACCGAGAGCCAAGAGGCTACATCGCGGCGCCACCACCGGCACAGCTTCCTAGCTTGGACAGCTTCCCACATGATGGGCGTGAAATGACAGCGCCCATCGGAGCTCGGTATCAGGTACAGTTGTATTTGCCACGGACCGTATGTGGCTCTAGGTATGATTTACAAGCATCGCTCTCCAGATTTTGGCTGGGGAAATCACGTGGCTTGTGGGAGGGACCCGACAGCAACAGCTCAGTCGATGTTTCCTCCGATTTAGGTCCTTGAGCATGTTTTGTACCCCTGTGCGGGGCAGGCTAGTGAGCAAGTCAAGTGCGATCAACACTCCTATCGTCACAATACACACAGCTCACAGCTCACAGCTCACAGCTCGAGTCGACCCGTGCTTGTAACAAATGACGGCCACAACTCGAGAGTGTCCCTAAAAAGTGAAAGACAAGGTGACCGAGGGAATGGGGAAGGAGCCTAGGAACACACTCTTTGGCATATTGCAAAGTACGAAGGAGGTAGTCAATTCATGCAGATGATAGGGAAGGAGCATGGAACTTTTTTTTAATTGGTGTGTGCTAACGACACACACACAAACAGTCCACCCAAGCACTTGCCTCTTATGGTTTTCGTACCCTGCTGTCGATCAAGCCGTGCTCCCTGCTTTACGAAGTATCTGCGGTTGTGTCGAAGGGCACTGCTGATTGGATATAACCACGGGACGAGATGGGTATTTTCTCGGCAAATTACATGACCCACTCTTTCACGTGTACTTCGTGTACTTCGCGGGAGGAGATAAGGGAGGGAGTGTGGCAATATGTAGCACCATCCCCCCAGTCAGGTCCTGTCAGTGCCGCTGTCAGCGGTGGAAGCTTCTGAAGCTTCTGACACCCGCGCTATTGTCAATTTGATGCTAACTCTCTTCTCTCGGAACATCGGCCAAGGTAGCTGCATGATTTCTTCCCTCTACGGACGTTCTACGGATGTAAGCAATCAAAATCACCAGTCCCTCCGTTATTTCAGTAACTTAGAGACGGGAAAATGTGAGACTGCATCGGCATCATTGATCATTCACTGTCGCGATCCCTTGAATCGTTTTGATTTCAAGGGCCGAACTCAACCTCGGTGCTCACCCCATTGGCAGTGACACGAGAGAGCCACAGCACTAGAAAAATATGGATCAAGCCAAGCTGACCCCGAAATGATATCCGGTTGGCAGCTCTGTTTGGTACTGATGACCTGTGCTGTTATGCCATTATGCCAAACAAGCATTCCAAAATTCACATACGCAGGTGGCAGCAGTCCAAGGCACTTTTGTTCCTCCCACATCACAGATGTCGGACCATGCATCCTTCCCGGACATGGAATACCACTCTGCCATCCTTCGCGCTTTGAGATTAACCAAGCCACCATCCAATTGGTTTTCTCTCATTACGATGGCATGTTTATGATACTTCCTAAAATACAAACACCTGGTTTACAAGTACCTCGTCTACCACATAACACAGGCAGTTGAATTGTCGGGGTATCGCGCCCATGACGATAAGCTTTCTCGATCCGCACGCGAGGAGAGCGCAACTACCAATTGCGTCGGTATTTCAAACCTACTTCGTAGTCTATCTGCCCCCGATCCCCCATTAGCGGTGATAGTTTTTGTTAACTCGACTTGGCGTTCCTTTTGTGACTTGGCGTTCCTTTTGTTCTTTTGTCTGGGCTAAGAAACATTTAATGTGGAGAATGCCAAATTATCCGACGATCGGATCAAGTCGTCTCAGGTGGTCCTCAGCAACAATCAAAATCGTGTCAAATCGTGCCAAGTCGAAAACGTCCAGCCAATGATGAGGTAAGCCCGAAGTTCCCAAATGTCCCCCAACCCATTCGAGGCAAAATGGACAATGGAACCTTTGCTAGTCTCTTCTGAAAGTACCACCACCAGTTGCACCACCTCACAAACGACATCTGCATGGAACCCTGCCAGGAAAAGGTACCGGTCCATACGATTCCCTAGAACAGCATCACGGCGACCCACCTCGGAGCCCACTAAGCTCTTGACGGAATCAATCCCGCCTAGTGCCCGACGTCTCACGGCGTCTGCTACCGTTGTTTGGTGCTCGTTCTGGACGAGGTTTTGAATTCGCTTCCAATCCTTTCCGGACTCGTGATCTCTCATCGAAGCATGGTTCCGCACACGCGACCTGATCCTCCACATCTCCTTCCTGAATCGACTTTTGGCTCAAAGGACCCAATAAATCGCAAAACGGAAATAGCGTGCTGTGCTACCACGACATAGACTATTTCGTATGGAACTTCGGGAAGAGTGGGGGAGGAATTGTCACCCCAACTTTTGCCCACGGGGTTTTCCTTTCTTGTTTGACCTTATCTCGCGAGGCAGCCCACTTTTCTTTTACCCACGGAGCTGGGACTCTCCAGGGGCCCAATGCGATATCTCGTTAATATTAAGAGTTCGTCTGAGCTTCCTTCGTAGGTGGAGTAGCGGAACTCCAGCAGTTTACATGTGATTGATTCCCACACTTTTCGCGTTTATCTTTGTTAGTTTCTTCAATGCCCTGATGCGTTGATGCAGCATCGCGATGCCAGCCAAATATAAAAGCTCCCTCTTTCCTCCAGCTTAATCTAGACGAACAGGTTTATCGTTCCCAGCACCAGGGTTCACGAAATCATAGTTCACCACCTCGCCACAGCTGCACAGGTGCAACGCGAGGAAAGCAGATGCCGAATCTGCCACCACCCCAGGGACTTTTTGCCCCAACACGCCAAGCTATACCCCAGCCATTTCCCTTCAGGGAAACCACTGGTTTCAAGCTCCCCACATATCTACTCCAAATTGCTTCGCCACTTTTTTTCTTGGTGAAAAAAAGGTCCCTGAATTTGTAGATACGGTCCAAACCGGTTTAGTCCTGCGGGTAGTTGTTTGCAGAGCTAAAGAGCGATAGTGCCGCCCAGCGCGTTTCATCATTGGTGCCCAAAGTTCCAGGATCGCTTCGATTTTCTGGGGTTTAGCGTAGAGGTCTGAAGCTACTCCGCATAGATATCGCCCAAGACATATCGTACGGATACGTTGGCCGATGAACTTAGCTTTCATCCTACACTACGCCGAGAGTAGAAATCCGGGTCGGATATTACGGAGCGGATATCGGATCATCTAGTCTTCTCAGCCGATTTTGTAATCCTGCAGCCACATGAACTCTCCCAATGCATCCATGATGGCAATTTTGGTGTTGATGCCCTGATACCTACCTCCCCTAAGTGGTCGTGGTAGCGAGCCTACATATCTAAGTTGGTCTTAATGCGATAAAGCGCGTGGCGCGATGTGATAGATATCGGCTACCTACCGACAGTTTGGTCTTGTCCCGTTACAACCCGCCCTTTGCCGTAGCATATGCGTCGTAGTACATGATAAGCGTTGGCAAACTATCAGGACGTCGTCCCGCAGGGCGCGGTCATTCTTGGCAAGTCAATCTGAAAGCTCGACGCGACCATTAGCTTAGTTTATCAGTAAAGCATTAATACATCAGACGCCTTTGAACAATAATCAAAGCAGTTCAAAGGCACCCTTCTCTCCTTCTTTCCTCCACGTGCTTCTGATGCTCAGAGGTCGGATGCTGCCCACCCCTCCATGGTTCAATACGAAGGCAGAGCAATAAACGTCTGAGGTAAGTCAGACCCCCCCCTTGCTGACACCCCCCACTTTCTAACACCCCAAATTCCAATAGCCTAAATAGCTACTATTATCTTCTATCTTCTATTTCTTCTACATTTCACCTTACTTTAATATATAAAGCTACTAAACTATTACTTTTACTATTACTACTTTTAATAAAAATAATTTCTTCTTTTAAATTATTTCTTTTTAATTTTTATATATCCCTAATAGTAGTAAACTTTAAATTAAGACTTATTTTAACTTTCTTCTTTTTCTTAGGCTTTATTTTTATAATTTAGCTTTCTAGAGCTTTAACCTTAGTTTAAGTTATAGCTAATTAGATATTTTTTTTATTAAAAGCTTTAAAAACCTTTTAAAATAGCTAGTATTATATAGTAGTATATTAATTAATAAGATTAGATTAGTATATATATTCTTAAAAGTCTTTAGATTTTTTTAAAATTAATTATATTATAATAAAATTATTAAAAATTATAGAAAGTAATTAGAAAGTTAAAATAGATATTTAAAAAGTTTTAAAAATAGAAATTTTATTTTTAAAAAATTATTTTTATAATAAAATTAGTTTTTAAAAAATAAGAAAATTAAGAAAAGATTTAATTATATTTATAGACTAAAGTATTACAATTCTAATACTAACCTATTAATAGTATTAGGTAGATATAACTAGTAATAAGATTAAGGTAATTATCTATTAGTAGTAGAGTAAGGTAGTTAAGTAGTATTTATAAGATATAGGTAAGAAGTATATATTTAAATATAAAAGTATAGTTATATTTAAATTAACTACTAAAAAGTCTTAAAAGATAAATTAGATATATAGTAGAGATTATAGTTTATATAGATATTTCCTTTTAAGCTCTTCTTAAAATTATTTTAGTTTATTATAATCTTAGTTAATCTAGATTACTTATAGATTATTATAAATATAAATAATCTATCTTCTTATAATTTTATTATTTTATAGTTTTTCCTTTTCTATTAGGTCTAACTATCTAGTTTTACTATCTAGCTATAATATAATACCTCCCCTCCTTTAGTCTTTATCTTTAAAGACCTATAAGTAGATCTTCTTACTTATTAGTTCTTTACTTTATAAGTCTTTCCTTCTATTAATCCCTAAACTCCTTTATAATTATTATTATATTTAATTATATTTATAGATCTTTTTCTAAATCTTCCTATAATTACTTAAACCTAGCTAATATAATTAAGTTATTAAGTATTAAAACTAAGATATTATATATATTTATTTTAAAAATAATAAAATATATATAATAAGTAAAAGATCTTTTTATTATATAAAATATATATAGTAAAATTAATTATATAATAAGGTTTTTATAATTTTTATTTATAAATTTCTACTTTTTAGAGCTTTTTATCTAATTACTAACTATTCTCTAGTTATTTATTTTTTATAAAAGTAAAGGAAACTAAAAAAAAAAAAGCTAAAGTAAAGAAAGTATTATTTATTTTTTAGATATAATTATTAATAGTAGTAAATTATTTAATATATATTTATTAGATAAAGAAAAATATTAAAGTTAAAAGTTCTAAGATATTTAGAAAAGGGATTTAAAGTTTAGATAAGGAAGATAATATCTACTTTTCTATCTAAAAGTCTTATATAATAGAAGATATCTAATCTCTTAAGGTCTCTAACCCTATTAATTAGTTTTTATTAGGTTTAGGAAATAATTTTATAGACTTAGGTCTTTTAGTTAATCTAGGTTTTTCTAGTAGAATATTATAAGAAGTTATTAGCTCCCTATTAAATATTTAATAGGTTTTTAAGTATTTTTACTATATTTAAAATTTTTCTATTTAACTAGATATTTAACTTTTCTATTATTATTATTTATAAAATTAAAAATCTTCTTAGCTTTCTAAATATCTTTTTTAAGCTTAACTATAATAAATTCTTCTATAGATATATTATTATATATTAATTTAAATAATATTATATAGAATATTAGATATCTTTTTATATTTTCTAATAGTTTTAATTTATAGTTAATTTCTAAAACTTTTCTTTTAATTTTAAAAGGTTTTAGTTTTTTATAATCTAGTTTATTATTTAATTATATAATT
>NW_015971829.1:55579-56286 GCF_000732125.1 Scedosporium apiospermum | reverse complement strand
TTATTTTTTATATTATTTTTATTATCTATTATATTTTCTTTATTTATTTTAAAATTTTATTATTAAAATTATTATAGTAAATTCTTATAAAAATTTCTTATTTTTATATAAAATTTAAGTTATATAAAGAATTTATTATATTAAATACTTTAATTTCTAATTTTTTATTTTTATTTTTTTATTTTATAATTTTTAAGGTATTTTTTAATTTTAAATTTAATTTTAATAAATTTATTAATCTAGTATTATATAATATTATTTCTACTTTTTTTATTTAAAAATATAATTAATTTAATTATATTATTATCTTTAAAAAGAGATTTAGAAATTATTTAAAAAGTTTATTTATTAGAAGTTTTAATAGAAATTAGAAATATTAATTATAATAACTATTTTTATAATAATAGGGTTTACTAATAGCTAGATTTAAATATTTATTAGCTAGTAGTAGTTAAAATAATAGTAAAAAATATTTTCTTTTTTAATAATATAGGTTTTAAAAAGTTATTAAAGTCTTTTATTATTTTCTTATTTTTTATTTTTATAAACTTATTATTTTTAGATATTTTAGTAAGCTATAAAAGATATTAGCTTATAATTTAATATTTATTAAAGAAATTTATTTTAATATAAAATAATAATATTTTATTAATTATTATATATTATTAATTTTATTAATATTAATATTATATTAATTATTAATTTTA
>NW_015971829.1:44475-53855 GCF_000732125.1 Scedosporium apiospermum | reverse complement strand
TATATAAGTAATATTAATTTATTTTTTAAAATTTTAAATAAAAATAAAAAAGTTTCTTTTAATAATTAAAAAATATATTTAATTTAATTAAAATTAATATTATATAATTATTTAGATTATAATTTTAATTTTATTAAAGCTTAGTATTTATATTTAATTATAATACTATTTATTATACTAAATATAATATTATATTTAACTATAATTATAAAGTAAGAAATATCTATTTTATACTTATATATAATAAAAATCTTCTTATAAAGTAAATAATATATTTTTCTTCTTTCTAGAGCTATTTCTAGCTGTGATATGATTTTTTGAAGTTGGGGATAGGTAAAGTGGGTGATGTGTTCGCTGTGTGTAATTAAAAGTGATCGAAACTTTTTGGCCCCACTGTACTTCCTTTTATTCTACCTCTATTTTACTAGTACTCACTTGTTTCCCGCCTCCGCTTTCGCTGCCGATCTTACCCTTTTATTTCACGAATAGCTATAGAATACTCGCGTCTGCGCACATGAAATTTGCACCGCTGCCGCTGTCCTCCCCCCAGCTCACCAGGCCTCCAATGATTCGCCTCGTGTCGGCACGGTGCTGAATCCACTCAAGTCGAAAGCCTCTTGACCTTCTCCTAATGAGTATATCTGAAGTCGATCTTTATTTTGCCTGAATTGGAATCTAAGGCGCGTACAGGCTGCAGAAACGAGCCAAACGCAGCACCGCCCAGAGAGGGTGGCACTCGACGTCCACATTCCGAGCAGCCACTGTCATGGCTTGCCGAGTTCAACGAGCCGTACAAACCATAACATGACAGGCGGCATATAAACGCGACCTAGCGCCCCATCATCGAGATCGTCACTCACCAACAACGCCTACTGAGATCCACACCTCTTTCACTCAAGCATACCGATAAACTTTGAGAATGGCTACCCTTATGCCTCGCGGATATCGCTCCTTCACCGAATACTGTTTCCGCGAGGAACAGATTGACGCTATTGTTCAAGCCGCTGCTTACCATCGCAAAGACTACTGTCTCTCCGTGATATGGTTCTCGCCTCGCGAACACGTCGATATTCGTCTGTCGATAGCAACACCCTTCCGGCGGCCTTCTAACACAGGACTCGGCTCCCTCGATCAGCTACCCCTCGAACTCTTACATGACGTATTGTTACGTCTGGACATATATTCTCTATTCAACTTTCGACAAACAAATCTCAGATCGAGACAGACGGTAGACTCTCTCAAGCAATACCAGATAGTGGTATCATATGGACTAAATCTTCTCTGTGCCTTGTTACGAACACGGCTTGCTATCGACGTTTCTCTGTTCGACTTTTACGACGCACTATGTACCAAGGCCTGTGCTCTTTGTGGCGAATTTGGTGGATTTATATCCCTCCTAACCTGGAAGCGATGCTGTTTTACATGTATCCAAGGGGCTCCGGAAACCCAAGTGCAATCTCTTGCTGCTATCCGGAAGCAATTTCACTTAACCAAGGCCGAATTAGACCAACTGAGGTCATTCAAGACTTTGCCTGGGATATATTCGATGAAGGAATCTGTATACAAATCCCGCATTACAGTCGTTTCTGTTCACCAGGCTATATTAGTTTCCGGACGGCAACCGCATGCACTATCGCAGGCACAGCTAGCGAACTCGAGACAAAATCAAAAATTCAACTTTATGGGTTCATGTGCACTTCCTTATTATGATAGACGAACTAGCAGAGTCGAATATGGAATGTCATGTGCTGGGTGTCAACTTGCTCTCGAAAAAGGCATCATCGGCTCCAGGGGAGAAAAATGGGCATTCGAGGCTCGCGACAAGGTATATGCGCAAGATGGCTTTTTAGAACATTTTCGATGGTGTGAACAGGCACAGCTCCTGTGGAGATCGAGTGGCGAAGGTAACAACCGGCCAACCGAGCTACCGGAGGCTGCTCGGAGAGGAGGCTACTTTAACAACAGAGAATGACAAGGATGTGGAAATTATTCGCCAATGTATTGCGGCCAGGCTGTCTACAAAGTGTCCAAGTAGAAAGCACATGGAAAGCGAACAAATTCCCAGATTTCCCAACGTATAATTCACCATCTCAATGCAGCTCCACAGCCCAAGCTGTGCTTTACTCTTCCACATCCCCTCCATTTTGGTCTGTATATTTCACTGGCGCATCTGGCTTGACCAAGTGCCTTGAACAGTAATTGGTCGAATCTTTGCCCCATTCTTTTCTAACTGGACTGCATTTGACGTTGGTTCCCTGGCGCTCCTGGCACTGGATGAACTCCATCTCCTTCTTGCAGCCGCATGTATATTTGATATACTTGGATGTACACATTTCTTGGCTAACAGGATATCGCAAGTTAGAGGGGGCTCAGATATAGGGGATGACTGCCTCCTTACGATGTTGGATAGTCAAATGACTTGTACACACGTTTGCCGATGATGAATGCAAACGACCAACGTAGAAAGCAAAGCCGCACTTGTGCTATCGAGAAACTGGGGTGGTGTTGGTGGGTGGGCTCGTTCTGAACGCTTGATTGTCGCTGATGCCGTGAAAGGTGAGATTGATTAAGTCTGAGGCTGTTACTATGTAGATGTTGCTCCGAGGAGGCACACTTTATAGCTGTTAAGCCATGGGTTGCGAGGCCTGCTGGCTCTGGAGTTGTTTCGGAGTCTTCGATGTTGGTTTGGCAGCTCCACAACGATCAAGCCAGCAATGCAGGGGATATAAGCGCCGGGCCAGCCTGTCATGTGTCCATGACTTCTATTTTTACCAACCCAGCTCCTCCTCTTCCTAATTTGGAGAGCAAAGATACGTGATGCAACAGCCCCGCCGAAAGTAGGCTCTGTAGAGTTGAGTGTGTTTGAAGTAGCCGCTGCGCCCTGTTTTTCGCTTACCCCGTATTTGCGGAGCTACGTTGACCAATGATCTATTATTGCACAGCGTGCAAGTGTCGGACGGGACATGGAGATGTGGGCTTCTCGCCTGTGGTTGGACGGATCGCGTCGATAGCAGGGGTAAGTTAAGCGCCCGGAACTAGGGTCCGGTCCTTCTGTTCAAGACGCGTGCTTGTTACGATTGGAGAAGCAGCCAGGCTCTCAAAACGGAGGTTTTGGCGCTAAAATAGCTTCTCCAGCCAGAGAGGGGTAAGTTGCATCAACTGGGTAGGCTATAACATACAGCGGAATTTAATTAGTCAAATTGCATTGAATCTTCTAACCGCTGGGCTGGGCTAAGTAAGGGCTGTAAATATGTGACCCTGGGCCTGTAGGAGCCTCACGGGCCTTTTTAACCGCTGTTCCTGGGCAAATTTGCTTGCCAGGGAGCCCTGATTGGGTCCCGCAATCCCTGTGAATTCCAGGAAGGTTGATACCTTAGGCAATGGGGGGTCTTGTCGTTCTTTGTGTAAAAAGTTATGTGTTGGACAGCAATTTTCCGAAGTAGCCCAATATTAGTTCTAGTAGCAAGCTCGGCTCTCCACCCTAGCTAGAGAGCTTCCCTAATATTCGAACACCGCCCCTCTCAGCAGAAAATGAAAAATGGGGAAGAAGGAGGTACAGCGAGGGTAAAGGAATCTCGAAGCATAAATGTACGAATGCTACATCTCCTCTAGGTTTGACTTTACTTCAAAAACATCCGCTAATAGTCTTGCAGTGAGTGGTCCAATGGTAACAATGTCTGGCGATCACACTACAAACCCGCCAATGCAGCCGGTCATCCTGTCTATGGAAGTGGACGATGACAATTCTTTCGAAAGTGAATACCGACTGCAAATCGGAAACCAAGTCAAATATCTCGTCATCTCTCCCGGAACCTTTGACAGAGATACACTTTCATTCCCCCTTCAGTCCCTGTCCCGTCTTCCTTACAACGAGGAATGGACCGTGGCCCACATCTCACGAGATACAACTAGCGGTGAACTGAAAACCTCCTTCTTGAACCGAACACTAGCTGGCGTCAAGTGTCAGTGGCATCATACCAGGGTTGATTGCCTAGAGTTGGAGAAGACCAAACAGCTCACGGCAATGGCTTTTGAAGCCGTCTCACACTCGATCCTCCCAATCACCCTCCCATCACCAGCCACCATGATCGCCAAAATAGCTCGTTTTGAATGGGAGCTACCTCGCGTCGAACAAGAAACGAGAGCATATCAGTTGCTTGAGGGCTCCGGACTGGCCCCGCGCTTCCTCGCCCATGTCCATGAGAATGGACGCATCGTGGGTTTCCTATTAGAGAAAATAGAGGGTCGCTCTGCTTCATTCCAGGACCTGAGCGTCTGCGAATCCGCTCTAGGGAAACTCCACGAACTGGGACTCGTACATGGGGATGTGAACCGATATAACTTTCTTGTTACGGAAGAAGGGGTGAAGCTACTCGACTTTGAACGCCTTCGGGAGAATGCTAGCCCCGAGTCAATGAGCAAGGAATTGGAGAATTTGCGTGCTGAATTGATTGACGAGTCAGGACGCGGCGGAGGTTTCATTTTCCATGGCGATAGCAACTGATATCGAATGCTCGAGACGTGCGAGCCACTGTCATGAGATCCCTATAGGGCAGCTTGGAAGTTCTCGAGCCAGGCTAGCACTACAAACGGTCTGATCGATAAACTAACAAGCGGTTCCGAGGTATAACTGTCTGTAAACGAGCAACTGACAGTCTCTACAGACAAGGAATACCCCAATCCGACAAGAGCCAATTTTGGCCTGCTGTTGAATGGGTCCAAAACTCGGTAACATTTTCACCTCTCGATACGGTCAACAATTGGATCATTTCCACTATAGTTGTTTGTGATTTGACAATTGGCCTGGGACCTGTTCATCTCTACCAGGTAGATTACGTCGTACTTAGTGTTTGAATACGTATACAGTGTTATCGTCCCTTGTTATACTGTACTGTGCCAGCAACCAGTATTATCTACAGATAAATTATATGCTGGAGAGAGTAGCTGACCGCTTGACTCTAGCTAGATAATGTCGACTGGGATAATTAATAGGCTAAGTCAAGACCCCTGCAAACCGGCCAACCTTAACCAGCCACTTTCTAAAACTGGATAAGAATTTATTATGTATATTATACTAAAATATTAAATATAATAAAATTATTAATAAATACTTTAATAGTATATAAACTTAGATTTAAATTTTTATAAGTTTATTATTTAAATTAAATTTAAAAAAATTTAAATGTATAAAATTATTTTTATTTAAATATAAAATTAAATAAAATAAATAATTATATAAATATACTATTTTAAATTATAGATTTTTAGTTTTATTTAAATAAATATTATTATAAATATAAAATTTTATTTAATAATTTAAAGTTTTATAAATTAAAAATAAAATAAATATTATAATTTTTTTAATATTTATATATAAAAATTAAAATTAAATAAAGTTATATAAATTTAAACTTATATATATTTAAAACTTTTAATTAATTTTAATAAATTTTTTTATTTATATAATAATATAAAATTATTTATATAATTATTTAAAATTATATAATAATATTATTTATAAATAATAAGAAAAACTTAATTAAAAATAAGCTTTTTTATATAATTATAAATTAAAAAATTATTTAAAGTTTAATTATAAAAATTATTATTATATTTAAATAAATAACTTTAATATAAAAAATATTATAAAAAAATATAATATAAAAGAAATTATTTTAAAAACTAATTTTAAAAAAAACTTTTAAAAAATTAAAAAATAATTTAATTAAAAAAAAACTAAAACTTTACTTTTAAAAAACCTAAAAAAAAAATTTAAAAAGAAAATTTACTAATAAACTTTATTATATAAATTAATTAAATATTTAATTATTTAATTAAAAAATATATTTATAGAGAAGTTAATTACTATAAAATTATTAAGCCCTATAAAGCTAAAATATATAATAATACTTTCCTCTAGAGTAACTAAAAGCATCTAACCTTAGATATACTTCTAAAAGTAAAACCTTATATTTCTCTATAGCTAGGATACTTTTATAAAAATTAGCTACTATATATATAAAAGTAGTAGGTATAATATACTTACTAAAGTATAAAACCTTACTAAATTAAGTATATTAACTAATAGTTAATTAAAGTTTAAGTAAAAATTAAATAATTACTTTATTTTTATTTTTATTTTTAAATATAATAATATTATTAGATATTATATAAAATAATAAATACTTAATTATTTAATTAAAAATATATTTATAGTAGAGTTAATTATTATAAAATTATTAAGCTTTATAAAGTTAAAATATATAATAAACTTAATTTTAGTTTTTAAATTTTAAAAGTAAGTTTTAATTTTAAAAATAAGTTTTTAAAAATTTAAAATTTATTTTTAATAAAATTAAAAAATTAAAAATTAAAAATAATAATTATAAAAATTTAAAATATTTAAATAATATTTATTATAAAATATAGAATATTTTTACTAGTATATCTTTATAAGTAGAAAAAATAGTAGAATTATTTAATAAAAGGAAAAAAAGAAATTAAGTATTATTATATTTAAATAAAAATTAATTTATTAAAAAGAAAACTATTTTTTTATTTTTTTATTAAAATAGAAACTAGCTTAGAATTAAAAAACTAGCCTAGAACTAAGAAACTAGTATAGAATACGAAAAGCTAAAAATAAATTTCTAGACTTCTAAAATATAAAAAGCTAAAAATAAGTTTTTAGACTTCCGGAACCTAAAAAGTTAAAAATAAGTTTCTAGGTTTCTAGAAATTAGAAAACTAAAAATAAGCTTCTAGGCTTCTAGGACCGAAAAATAAGTTCTAGAAATAACTTTTAGAATTCCGAGAAACTAGAACTAGGAAGACAGAAAGCATATAAAAAATAACTAAATTACTTTTTAATTTAAAAAAAGAAGAAAAATAATTATATATAGACCTAGATTCCTCCCTCTCTTTCTAGGAAAAAGAAATAGAAGAATAAGAACTTTTTTATATATAATTTTAATATAATAACTATTTTATATAATTATTTTTACTTTTAATTTTTTTTATTTTTTTTTTAAAATTTTAATAGTTTTATAACTATTATTTTTTTAATTTCTAAAACCTTTTATAACCTTAATATTAAGTAAAAAAAATAGTAAGTTTTTTTTATCTACTATAATAGAACTTATAAAAACCTATACTTATATATAGTAAATACTATTTATTTATAAGTAGTATTATTTTTAGATAATTAAGATAGAAGCTAGTTCTAGCTACCGTTAGCTATAACTATTAAATAGTAAAGTTATTATTATATTAGTAATTACTATTTTTAAGAAAAGAGAAATATATTTCTAGTTAGTATTAAGCTAGCTCCCTACTCCTATAAAATATTACTTTTTTATATAAGCTTTCCTCTTTTTTTCTAAATATAAAATAGCTAGTTATAATTTTAAATAAAGTAAGTAATTAAAAGTTATAGCTATTATTAAAGTTTCTAGTTTATATAGCCTGTGCTTATAGCTAGCTAGTAGAACTAGCCCGCTACTAGTATGTAGTGCTAATATAAAGCAATTTCCTATATAAGAGGAATACTATAAGTTAGCTCTTAGTTAATTAGAACTTAAAATAATATATCCCTATTTTTATATTAGAAACTTACTTTAAAAAATATAATAATAATAGTATTACTTAGTTTTTCTAAAAATCCTAAACTCTATTTACCCCCTCCTTTTTCTTCTTTCTTCTCTTTTCTCTTTAAGATAGTAAGTAAGTAAGTTAATAGGTAAGCAATTAATAACTTAAAACTAGCTAAAAAAAGCTCTATAAAAGCTATTAGTAAAAAAGATATTAATAATATAAAAACTATACTTAGTTTATAAATAAACTAATAAATATATAAAAACTAATATAATTATATATTAAAATAAATTAAATATTTAAAAGTAAAAAAAATTAAAAAAAGTTAACTATTAATAAAGTAAAAGACCTTTAAAAACTTTAATAAATATTACTAAAGAGAAAAAGGAAATAACTAATAACTTAAAGATTATCTATTATTTTAAACTAATTTCTAAACTAACTTATAAGTATATCTAAAGATAAACTAATATTAAATATTATTATTATATAAATAAGAAATAATAAGAAGTAGAACTAACAACTCTTAGATCTAATACCTACTAGAACTAATTACTACCAGTTCTAACTAAGAGTAGAACTCCCCTAAGTATAACTAGTATATATAAGAAATATTCCTAGTATATACTCTCTAAAGGAGAGAACTAACTTTTATTATTATAAACTACTAATATATAACTTATAATTATTAAGATCTCTATATCTACTATAACTAGTAGAGCCCCTTCCTAGTATTAATAATATTACTATTATAAAAGTATCTATTATAATAATAGTAATATTACTTAGTTTTTTCTAGAGACTTTATAATTTATATTATTAAGCTAACCTACCTATTTAATTATAAAGCCCTTATAAAAAAGTAGAGATAGACTATAGAAGAACTAATTTAATAGTTTACTTAGAACTAATAACTAATATAATATTAGTATTAATAAAATTAATAATATATAATAGCTAATAAAGTATTATTATCTTATATTAAAGAGATTTTCTTTAATAAGCTCTAAGTTATAAGATAATATCTTTTATAGTTTACTAGAATATTTAAAAATAATAAGTTTATAAAAATAAAAAATAAAAGGATAATAAAAAACTTTAATAACTTCCTAAAATTTATACTATTAAAAAAGAAAATATTTTTTACTATTATTCTAATTACTACTAGTTAATAAATATCTAGATCTAGCTATTAGTAAATTCTACTATTATAAAAGTAATTATTATAATTAGTATTTCTAATTTTTATTAAAACCCCTAGTAAATAAGTTCTTTAAGTAATCTCTAAATCCTTTTCTAAAAATAATAGTATAGTTAAATTAGTTATATTTCTAGTAGAAGAAGTAGAAATAGTATTATATAGTACTAGATTAATAAGTCTACTAAAATTAAACTTAAAGCTAGAAAATACTTTAGAAATTATAAAATAAAAAAATAAAAATAAAAAATTAGAAATTAAAATACTTAATATAATAGACTTCTTATATAATTTAAACTTTATATAAAGATAAAAGATTTCTATAGAAACTTATTATAGTAATTCTAATAATAGAACTTTAAAGTAAATAGAAAAAATATAATAGATAATAAAGGTAATATAAAAGATAATAAGCTTTATATTAAAATATTAAGATAAAATAGAATATTAAATATAATAATTTCTAAATTACTAAATAGAAGTTATTAGATTACTAGATAATATTAATAATATAATACCCCTATAGATAACTAAGATATTATTACCTTCTAAACTAAAACTAGTTTAATTAAAACTAGAGCTAGTTAAA
>NW_015971829.1:37430-43104 GCF_000732125.1 Scedosporium apiospermum | reverse complement strand
CTAAAGCTAAAATAATATAACTAGAAAATAAAAGATATAAATTTTATTAAATAAGAGGAGATATAGAAAAGTTCTAAATTAATAAAATAGAATTAGTAGACTTAAGTTTTAAGCTTAATCTACTATTATAGCTTAATAATAATATAGTTTAATAATAATATAGTTTAATTAGAATACTTTTATATTATAGAAAAAGAGATAACTAATTTAGATAATAAATAGGAAAACTTTAAAGAGAAATTAATAACCTTAAAAGTAAAAAAAATAAAAATAAAAAAAGTTTACTTTAATCTAATAATAATATATATAAAATATTAAGAAATATTTAAATTATATATATAATTATATACTTATATAAGAATATATACTAATACTTTAAAATAAAAAGTAAAAATATAGAAAGTAGCTTTAAAATAAGAAATTATTAAGATTAGTTTAGAAATAGAAGTATTCTTAGTACTTTAATTTAAAGATAAATAAGTACTTAAGATACTAGTACTAAAGTAAATTTAGAAGCTCTAGAAGATAATATATATTAAGATATTAATAAAATTTAAAATTAAAGGTAAAGAATAAGAGATCTATATAAATATAGATATAAGTAATAATTTAGTAAATAAGGAATAAATTAAGTAATTCTCTCTAAATATTAAGTTTTATAAAAGGGAGAAGCTAATAATAATAATAGAGGCTAATAGATTATTTAAAGTAATAAAGGTAATATTTTTTAATTTCTATATACTTAATTAAATAAAAGAAAAGAATATATTAATATATATTATTATTAAAATAGATACTACTAATAACCTAGCCCTAAAGCTCCTATTTAAGACTTAAATACTATATAGATTAGGAGCTATTATTAATATAGTTTAAAAATAGATTAACTTTAGAGTTTTCTATAATATAAAAACTAAAATTAAATTTAAATATTATAAGTAAGCTATATTATAAAAAGTTATATATATAATATAAGTAGAAATTAAATTAGGTAAAGAAGTATTATTATTAGTAATCTAGTTAGTACTATTACTAGAAAATAAAAAGATAATAAATATAAACTACTATTTTTAAATAATATATCCTACTACCTTTAATATAACTTTTAATATTAATATTTTAAGATTTATTATAATATATAATAATACTAAAAAAATAATAAAGATCTCTAAAGGTAATAGAATTAGATAATTAAAATAATATATAGGAAAACTAATAGTAAATATAGTCTCTATAGAAGAGTTTAAGATCTTAAGTAAAAGAGAGAATATTAGTAAAGAAGAACTAGTTTATATATAAAAATAAGTAAAATATAAGATAAAGAAATTTATAAAAATATAAAAAGACTTACTAGAAGTATAAAATAAATACTAACTTCTAAACTATAATATTAATAAACTAAAAGATATACTAATAATTAGATTTAAATATAGAATATATATTATAAATAATAACTTAGAGTTTATTACTAAAGTTAAAGAAATAGTAGAAAAGTATAATATATATTATAATAAAAGAATAATATTAATATTAGAAAATAAGAAAATAAAAATTAATTTTATAAATAGATAGTAAAACTAAAAGAAAATAATTAGAAAATATAGACTATTATAACTAGATTAAAAATTCCTTAATAAAATCTATAATATTTTTTATACTATAGGAAAAATAAACTAGATAGATAAACTAATATTAATTATATATTTAGTATTTATAATATAGAAAGTAGTTAATAATATAAAGAAAAAAAAATTATAATAGACTTTTAGCTATTAAATAAGATTACTATACCTAATACCTATCCCCTACTAAACTAGGCTAATATTATTAAGATCTTATAAAGAAAGAAGTTCCTATTAGTACTAGATATTAGAGGTTTTTTCTTCTAGTTATTAGTCTTATTTAAATACTATAATAAAATAGTAATAATTAGCTTATATAAATTAGAAAAGTCTAATATAATACTTATAGGATTTAAAAACTTACTAGCTTATATTTAGAAATTTATAGATAGGTTTTTTTTAAGTATAAGGACTTTATTAGAACTTATATTAATAATAATATTAACTTTATATTATAATAGAAAAGTTATTTTTAGTATTTTTATATATTAAATTCCTTAAGTTTATTATTAATAGTAAAAGAATTTAAAAGATATTAAATAGGATTATAAGCTTTATATATATTAAAAAGTATTTATTAAATTTAATAGTTCTAGAAATATATATAGAAATAGTAATATAGTTAAAGAGTAGAATTCTATAGTTTAGAATTAGAATTGCTCCTTTATAAAAATAGAAGATATTAGAATTAGTAAATATATATAATATTAGAGAAATTATTTTAGGAGAATAGAATAAGAGTTAGTAGAAAGCTAAAGCCTTAAAGAGAAATTTTATATTAATAAAAAAAGAGGTAATAGTATTTAAGGACTTATAGTATTACTTAATGTAGAATATATTCCTATATTATTATAACTTAATATAAGTTCTATTTTTTAAGATAGATACCTTTAAAGATATATATAGTATTTATATATTCTAACTAAAGTTATTAGAATAAAATAGAAAAGATATATCTAAATAAGATATTTTATTTATAGAACTAAAGCTAATAATATTTCTATTAAGAATAACTTTATCTATTAAAAAGTAGTATAGTTTAATAAAAGTAGAAGTAGCTATATTAGTTTAGATTATCTATAAGCTAAGAAAAATAATATATTAAGAATAACTTTATCTATTAAAAAGTAGTATAGCTTAATAGAAGTAGAAGTAGCTATATTAGTTTAGACTATCTATAAGCTAAGAAAAATAGTATAATTAAATTGATTTCTAATATAAGTCCTAATAGATTATATTGTAATAAAAGGAATTATAATATATACTTTACTTTAGATAATAGATCTTAATAAAGTAAATTTAAAACTAGTAAATATAGTAAACTAATTATCTTAGTTTAAGCTAGTAATAAATTATATTTTAGGAGAACTAAATATAGTACTTAATATATTATTAAGACTACTTTAGTTAAGTTTTACTAATAATAGGCTAGACTTAGAATAGCTTAATAAACTAAATAATATTAATAATGATATTAATAAGCTAGTATATATAATTTTAGTAGAACTATCTTTAGAAGTATATATAATTAAAAGTAAAAAAGTATAGGTAATATTAATAGTTATAGTAGGAGAGTTCTATTAGAAGCTAGTTACTAGATATATAAAAGATTATAGTTAAATACTTAAAGATATTATTATTTTCTAAATTATATAAAGCTAGCTTTATATAATTTAGAAAATAATAATATCTTTAAGTATTTAACTATAATCTTTTATATAGAAGTTAATTTAATAAAAATATCTATTATTATATTAAATAGAAAATTTTAAATAATATTATATATATATACTTTTTTAATATTTTAAAGATTAATTTAATTATTAACTTTTAATTAGATTATAAAGATTTATATTTACTTTAATAGATAATTTAGTTTATAATTAATTAATTATAAAAAATATTAGCTTATTAAAAAAATCTTCTTTATATAATATATTTATTTAAATTTTCCTAGATAATTATATCCTTAGTCTACTTTTAGTAAATATTTTTTTTTATTATAGATAACTAAAAATAGAATTTACTTTAATAAAAAAGAAGCTATTTTAGCTTAAAGATATTAAATAATAATAAATAAGAAAAAAGCTTTTAATAATTAAAAATAAAATATAAAGTAGCCCTAGTAACTTTATATTAAAACTACTTACTATTTATTTTTCTTTTATAAAAAACTAAAATAAGTAGTTTTCTTAAAACTTATAAAATACTATATTCTAAACTATAAATAACTATTATTAATCTTTATAATACTTAAATATATATAAATACTATCTAAATAATAAATAAAAATAGTTATTATAAAGCTAAGTAGTAAGCTAAAGTAAAAACTATAATAAGTAAATTTAAAATATCTCTAAAAGTAATTATAAAAAAAGTAAAAATATTTTAATAGATATTATAATTACTATTAAAGAAACTATATACTTATAAATAAGAAAGAAAGTAAAAGAAATACTATTTAATAATTTTATAAAGAAAAATTAAATATATAAAAAAAAGAAAAGTAAATACTAATAATAAAAATACCTAAACTTCTAATATATAAAATATATTAATAATAACTACTAATATTATAGAAAATACTTCTAAAGAAGCCCTTACTAATATTATTACTAATAACCTAGCTAGTATTACTATATTTAAGACTCTTAATTTAATTAATTAATAAATTATAATTAATTTAATAAATATTATTATATTAAAAATCCCTAATCTAATAAAATAAAACTATATAAATTTATATAAAAATACTTTTCTAAATAATATTAAAAATCTAGAAAATAATAATTTAATAATCTTTATTAAGATAATTATTATTATAAATCTAAAAAATTTAAGTTTAGAATATTAAAGATTATTAATAATCTTAAAGATAATTATAATTAATAAAATATATAAAACTTATAAAAATATAAATAAAGATAAGGAACTTAATAAGGTTATAACTTATATTAAGAAATTATATAAGGAAAAAACTAAAAATTAATATTTTATATAGCTAATACTTTAATAACTATCTATAGCCTTTAATTAAACTAAAGATCTTAAATTAGCTAAGAATTTAAAGTAGGAAATAGTTTTATTAGATTATATAGAAGTTATTATTTATAGATTTATAGTTTTTATAATAAATCTAATAATATTATTAGAAGAAAGTATTTAAATTTTAGATATTATTAATTACTATATATTCTCTATAAAAATTACTAGAACTAACTAAAATATAATAAGAATAATATATATTAATAATAGTAATAATAATAATAAAAGTTTAAAAAACTAATTAATAAAAAGTTTTAATATATTTATAGATAAAGTAATAAAGTAATAGAAATAAATTAATAATATTAAGGAAAAGTATAGTAAATAGAAAGAAAAAATTTATAAGTTATAAATAAAATAAAAGGTAATAAGTAAAAAATAATAAAAGATAAAGTTAATAATAAAGGAGAATAATATAATACTTTAAGTAAAAAATAGAAACCTAGAAATAGAAATTAAGATTTTAAAGAAATAGATTAAAAAGATAAATAAAAATATAAAATAGAAGAGAGCTAATAATAATAATAGCTAAAATTAATAGAAGAAGAAGAAGTAAAATAAAGTAATAAGAAATATACTAAAAAAGTTTAAAAATAGAGAAAAGTCTATTAAAAAAGCTTAAATATAAAAAAATTAATAAAGAATAGTAAAAAATAATAAGAAAAAGAAAATAAAGATATTAAAAATTAAAACCTAGTAAAAAGATAAGGAATAGGTAAATAGTAATAGAATTAAAAGGTTTTCTTTTAAAATAGAAAATAAAGTTATTAGTAATAATAACTTATAAAGAAAAAAGAAGAATATTTATTATATAAATAAAAAGTAATAAGAAGTAAAACTAATAACTCTTAGATCTAGTATTTACTAAAACTAATTACTACTAGTTCTAATTAAGAGTAGAACTCCTTTAGGTATAATTAGTATATATAAGAAGTATTCCTAGTATATACTTTCTAGAGGAGAGAACTAACCTTTATTATTATAAACTACTAATATATAACTTATAA
>NW_015971829.1:33827-34993 GCF_000732125.1 Scedosporium apiospermum | reverse complement strand
TATATTAACTTATAAAGATAGTTTTATATATCTAGCTATATTTAAGTATTTTTAAATATTTAAATAAGGTATTAGATAAGGTTTATAAAATTAAAGTTATTATATAAGTTACTAATAGCTTAAAAAAAGTAGATCTATTATTATTTATTTTTTAAGATTATATTTATTATAATATATTATATTATCTTTTTAAAGCTAATTAGCTTTATAAAATTATTAATTTTATATTTAATAAAAAGATAGTTTAAAAAAAATATATTTAGCTTACTATTTTACCTTAGCTATAATAATACTTTTTACTTAACTTAGTTTTTTAAGATAATATTAGTAAAAATATTAGTAAGAAGCTATTAGCTTTCTAATTTAAATTAAAAAAAAAGCTATTATATTAGATAAAAATATATTAGAAATATTAGTAATTTAAATTATAATAATTACTTACTAGATTAATTAAATAAATTTACTACTTTTAAAGAAGATATAGCTTACTTACTAGATCTAAAGATATAATATTAATAACTATAATAATAACTTAATATAAAATTATTTTTTTATTATATCTAATATTTAATAATATATAGTTAAATAATATATTATAAAATATAAAGTATTTTTATAAATATATTTTTATAAATAAAAAAATTAGTAAAATTATTTAATAGAAAAAGAAAAAAAACTAGATTATAAAAGTAGTAAATAAGCTCTCCTTATCTACTATAATAGAACTTATAAGAATTTATACTTATATACTATAAGTATTATTTACCTATAGATAGTATTATTTTTAGATAATTAAGATAGAAGCTAGTTCTAGTTACTAATAACTATAGCTACTAAATAGTAAAGTTACTATTATATTAGTAATTACTATTTCTAGGAAAAGAAAAATATTTTTAGCTAGTATTAAGCTAGCTCCCTACTTTTATAAAGTATAGATCTTTTATATATAACTAAGTTATCTTAGTAGTAAGTCTTACATTATAGTATATTCTTATTTATATTTTATAATATTTAATTTAATTTTCTTTTTAATATTTATAATTTTAATAAATTTAATATAAATAATTATTTTTAAATAATTAATTAATAAAAATTTTTATAAATAATTAATTTAAATTTTTTTATTAAATTAAATAATATATTATTAAATTATTTTAAAATATTAT
>NW_015971829.1:0-32462 GCF_000732125.1 Scedosporium apiospermum | reverse complement strand
AAACTTTTTTTAAGTTAAATAATTTTAAATTTAATTAATTTATATAAAAATTTAATAATATAATAAAAAAATAAAATATAATTAAAATTTTAAATAAAAATAATAATATTTATTATTTAATTAAAATTATTTATATTTAATATATTTAGTTAATATTTAAAAAAATTATAAAAAGTTAATATATATATAATTAATTATATTAAAGATAAAATTAATAAATTTATTAAATTAAAAATAATAATATTAAATTTATTTAAACTTTAATTTAAAGTTAATAGTTTTTATTAGTAAAAGCTATAAATAATTTAATTAACTTTTTTTTATTTTATTTTTATATATAAGTTATTAATCTTATTAAATTAATAATATAATATTTTTATAATTAATATTATTTTAATTAAAGATAGTTTTAATTAAAATATAAAAAAAAACTTTTTTAAATTATTATAAAAGCTTTATTAGAAGATTAATAGTTTTTAATAATAAAGTAAAATCTATTTAAAATATAAGTACTTAGGTAAATGGGGCTGGATTTAAACGGGTTGGGTGGCTATAGCACTTGAGAAAAAAATAAAGTCCTCTTGTCGCTATGTCCTTCCGTAGATTGCCCTACGACCTCCACTGCCAGGCCGGCGAAGAAGGCCAAGACGGCACCGCCAGCCAACTCCACTCCCACTAGCCCCACTGCTAACCGGCAGCCGGCAACCGTCGCCGCCGCCAGCAGTACTATCACGTCCACTGCCCTGCCCGCAGCCGCACCCGACTACATTACCCACGGAGGCATGTTATGGCCACAGCTATTACGGCATGCCTCCCGCTGCCGCACCTGCGCATAAGTTTATGAGCATTCCTGTGCCTGTAGGAGCTGGAGTAAAGGAGTCCAGGCGTTTAGTGCGGATGCTACGCGATCTACCGCAGGCGATCGAGGACCGCATCGACGAAGAATCCAACATTTAAATTAGAGTTGATTCATTTTCAAAGGAGTTTGCGGAGTTTATTTAATACCATTTACTGGCCGCACTAACCTAAACCTTGACCCTCGAGTCGGCACTGCTGGCCCCGACGGCGGGTTAGATGGAACACAGATTTGGTGAAACAGCCAATATCGTTGTTCGCAAGTATAGAAGTAGCCTCAGAATTGAGATCTATTTAAACAAATTAATGCCAAGTCATCTACTTCGGGATTCATGATTTATCTGCAAGACCCTAGATGGATGGTCAAATATCAAAGTGCTCTCCACGGGTGCGTTGAATTCTCGAGGAGAGCTACACAGCTCGTCACCATGAAAGGTCTCGCCATCATTCAAAGTATTATTCCCCTCGCCTCGGCTCTCTGTTACCGCGATCCCAACTTCTATACCCGCTCTGACTTCACGCCGCGGTCTTCGGATACACCGGCCTTCAGGGTTCCTGGTATGGTCTCTCTAGCGCTGGTTGCGACCGAAAATGGCACGCGCCATCTCGCCTATCGACGGTCCGCCAAAGAGGAACTGGTCCGAATGCCTACCACACGTCGTATAGACGTTCGGCGAGGCACTCTTCTGGCTTGAGCGCCGTGCAGAGTCAAAAGATTGCCTACCTCTGCTAGAAAATACGCTGGAGTTAGCGTTGCTGGCCCTCGAGTTAGAATAGCAGTTCGTCTTGCTGCAGCTCGAGGCAGAATAGCGGCTGGGTATAAACGAAGATGAGGGAGAGCCAAAATTTTGAGCCACCATGCCCGGAACGTGAGGCTTCGCTGACGATCTACAACCTGTTATTCAATCTGACGCTCTGCAGGCATCGCTATATCCGGAATACTTACGATTGCGTGGCCAATTGTTGCATTCCACTGTCGGCAGAGGGTGAGTTGTCTTCTGACATGCCATTTGCTAGTGTTGCATTGCTTAGAGCCTGAAATTCGGCTTCGGAGGGTAAAGTAATTTCAGTAGCAGGGAGTCTCTGCTTCATATCTTGCAAAGTTGCATCGAGCGGCACGACATATGCTTCGCCGAATATGTCAATGGCGATGACATGCCCATAAACTTGTCCCGTGACAAAGTCGACCACCCAAGATCCCGAGTCACCTGGTGATAGTCCTGTCGAACCTCAGTTAGCGGTGATATAACTGAGTTTTAGTAGGCATCCCCTTACTTAAACCACTGTCAAGGATGAGATCATATACTGTGGTGAAAGCCTCACTCCCGGATGATAGGAACGATGTCCCTCGTCTGCGGATAGAGCCGTTTAGATTCCCGCGCCGGCTAGTAAGCACCACAACAACCGGATTGGATAGGTGTGGTGCGAGAACTCCCATACTCAGCAGGGGCAATTTGGAGGCCGACGTTAGTTGAACGAAATTCGGTAAATATTTGATGTGAAGCAGTTCAACCAATGCCCAGTCCAGATTGGTAGATTGACGTGAGGCCTCGGAAGGCAGATGAGCCACATGTCCGACAAGGTGGCTCCATTCTTGGTTGGCAGTCTCGAGATCAGCAGCTTCGAAGTCGTCCAGATTCAGGTCTATCTCGCCATTTTCATCTTGAATTGCGATGCGCGTCTCAACGGAGGAGCTCGCTGCTTTATGCCGGCAAGTTGAGGACCGATGGTCCGAGCAGAATAGCTTCGTGACAACGTGTCCCGCTGTCATGCAACAGAGGTACTTCCGAGACTCCGTTGTAACCAGCACAACCCCTCCGATCGTCGCCATGGCTGGTCCATCCAGGTTGCGGACGAGGATCGGCGTCCCGCACAGCGTATCTCTGTCCTCAAGATTTGGTATATGCGAATAGACATTGACGCAGCCAGAGGCAGCTAGTCGCTTCGGCTCCCTCGACACGATAAGATATTCGAACTGGGACTGGAACTGAACCTTGACATGCGGTTGGTCGAGAAACTTTTTCAGGGGTTTGACCACACAGTGATCGCATTGGAATATAAGGTATAACTTTGCCTCTGCTTCTGATGGACCTAAATATTTCAGCTTCATGGACAAGTCCGCCCCTGGGCTATGGTAATTGTCCAAGAGCTCACGGAGCTGCCGCGTGAACAAGACCTTCCAATCGTATAGGCGGAGCTGTGCCGCCTCTGGAATTTCCTTCTCGTAAACTCTGAATTTCTTCCTGACGGGTGGTGTGGGTTCGCTGTCCTCTTTATTCTCTCGAATAGACGGCATCAATGTTAATGAATGGTAACCCGAATCATAGCTAGCAGCAGACAGAGTTGAGCCTTGGCTCTTTCCGTCGCAGGCGTCTGTCTGCTTATCAGAACTATTTTGCTCCTGAAGGGGGTAAGAGCCTCTCTCTTGGATCGTGGTCTGACTTGCGAGCCATTTTCGAAGCTTCTCCAATCTCCTGCCGGTCCAAATTCGAGCCACTGTTTTGAACGACATGGTGTCTGCTGAGGAGGGTGGGAGCTTTTGAGAAGAAACTCGCTCCTGTCATGTCTGGAGGATTTCAACATATGTGCGCTGCCATTGAGCGAGCGCTTGTGGCTTGCCAGCACGCTGGCAGTGAATCCAAAGCTGGCGAGGCCTCCTGGATTCAGTGGACGCCACCTGGAGTCAGCCATGCAGATCGATCCATTGGCAGCGAAGGCGGCATGTTAGATGGACACAGCCCGCTTAAGCAGACCCGCATCACAGCAAGCCTTCGCTCAACCAGCAGCCGTCCACGTCGAGCAGGAGGCGATCGGGCAAAGAGGGATTTGGGGGGATTTTCGCCAAAATAGAGGTTCGCAATAATAAAACAGCCGACCTGGTGTTACCTACCCTCCCCCAAATTTTCTCCTCTTCTTCTCACTGACACAAGCTGAGTTTACTCCAACATCCTGTGACAACGCCACGCACACAAACAGATGTTGACATTGGTCAACCATGAGGGAAGACACTGGAGCGAAGATCGAAGCCTGCATTCGTGCAGTTTCTAAACTTCACTGGACAACCCCTGTCCTAGGATTCGAATGCCACGACTATGACAACGAAGATGGAGTGATAGAGGAGCAAAACCTCAAAAGGCTGATTGGCGAACATCGACTTCAACCTTACTTCCAATACTGCCGACAGGAGCTCCTGATATCTACAGGATGCATAGAACTCCCGGACCGTCTACAGCCTCGTCTTCATTTCACTATTTCCAAGTTGAGGGCAGAGCCAGACATCAGCAAACAGCTACTGAGAGTAGCAATGCAGGAAAGCGGTCACTTTAGTCACGCCTCCCAGCTAAATGAACTAAACGCGATGATCGCCTCTGCTGTGAAAGTGATGTTGATGCTGGACTGCTCGGGTTTGAACTACCTATCACATAGGCTGGAAAAAGGGACACATCGACTAGAATGGCAAGATTCCGTGCCATTCAGCAAATTTGTCCAGGATATCTTTCCCGCTACCTCACATCCTGCATTGGGCTTCCCTGACAATCCTGAGCACAATGTCGTCAAATCGACCTTAAAGGGCACTAAACTCAAGAAATACTTGGGTCTGAGCTTACGGCCAACCAACGACCTGAGAGATCATCTCAAATTTGACAGACGGAAACGTGTGCTTGAGATATTTCATCACGCCGGGTTCCTCAAACAACAACTTGTCCTGACAAAAGGCTTACCCAGGAATTCGAATCTTATAGATTCTCTACGACTGTGAGTTATTGGCACTGATCCCTCTAGAAAGAAGAGAAGCAACAGACCGAAAGACATGCAAGCAGAATCTGACACTTTCATGCAAAGAGGGGGTCTTCCCCGCCAGCTCGCACTAGAAACTCTCGAATCCCTCCAAGGTGTATTATTCCCACTGACGGACAAGAAATCTAACCAACTTCTCTCAAAAATGATTCAGAGCGGCACCTTTGATCCCGAAATGGCCAGGTTTGACTATGGATCGATACGGAACCCAGGCGAAGAGAGTGTTCCATTCTACTTTCTTGCAGACCGTCTATCGGAATTGCACAGTGAACTGGAGAACCCACACCCACAGGGATGGCTGGAACGTGTCTGCGAGAGGCGAAGCGCGAACCGGTACATGTTGCTGGCCACAATGATTGGGGTTATACTTGCTGTGCTACTTGGGGTGGCTTCGTTGATAGTTAGTATATACCAGACCTGGATTGCCTACCACGCTTGGCAGCATCCTGTTTCCTCTGGAAGTTGAGGACGGGAAAGATAGTATAGGAATATTATGACCTTTTTTATATCTAGAAGGAGCGATTATGATTTTATTAATTATAGAAGAATTAGTTCGGAAAAATATTTTTATTTATAGTTACTATTTTTTTTAAATTTTATTTTAAAAAAGATATATTATATAAGTTTTTTCTTTTTAAATATATTAAAAAAAAATAAAAAAATATTATTTCTTCTATCTAATTATTTTACTATATTTAATATTAAAAAAGTTTTATTCTTTATAATATTTTACTTATTTTTAGAATACTAAGATTATTATATTAATTAATATAATATTTTTCTTTTTAAAAATTATTAGTTTAATAGAAAATTATTTAAATTAGCTTAGCTTATAAGATAATTATAAGAAAGTAATAATTAATATAATAAACTAAAAGATCTATTAGTTCTAATACTATATATTAGAACTACTTTCTTATATCTACTTAAAAATCTTCTTAATTGTAGTAGAACCTAGTTACTTCTAGAGATATTATTATAATTCTTCCTCCTCTAAGCAGGCTCGTCCTAAGCTTTAATAGAGCTAGCTAAGATATAATTAGTAGATGTAAACCCCTAAGGATGTACCTTGTAAGCCTAATAAAGGATTATTATAGTTATATATACTATGTCCTACAATAATTATGTAGGAAACCTCTAGGCCTCTCATATAAGAACACCTCTATACTATATAAGAAAAACACCTCTATGTTGACTGGGCTTCGAACTGGCGATTATATATACCTAGCTTGAACTTTCTAATCTAGTAGACCTATATAGTATTAGAATAATTATAAGATAATTATAAGGGAGTAATAATTAGTATAATAGATTAAAAGATCTATTAGTTTTAATACTATAAATTAAAACTACTTCCTTATATTTACTTAAAAACCCTCTTAATTATAGTAGAACCTAGCTACTTTTAAAGATATTATTATATAATTAGACTTTTTTTAATTTTACTGTTAGATTTAGTTTTATATTATTTTTTTAATATACTTTTTAGTTAATTAATAAAGTTATTTATAATTAAAATTAAGTAGTTAAGTTTTTTTTATAAGATAATAAATATTTACTATTTTAAATTAATAAAAAAAAATTAAAAACTTTTTTTTAAAAAAAGATTAATAAATTTATTTATAATTATATTAATTATTTTAATTTAATTTATTTTAATTTTTTATTTTATATTTTTTTAATATAATTAATAATAATAGATATTTATATATTTAAACTTAATATAAAATTAATAATAATAGATATTTATATATTTAAATTTAATATAAAATTTTATAAAATCTTTAATTAAAAAATAAATTATTTAAAAGATATATTAAATATAAATTATAATTAAATTTTAATTTAATATTTTTAAAAAGATATATATTAAATATTATTATTATATTATTTAAGTAGTATATAATTATAAGCTAGATAATAACTTTAGATTATTATATATAAAAATAAGTTTTCTTATATTTACTTATTAAAAAAAAAATAAAAAATTTACTTTTTTAATAATTTACTTATTTAATAATTTACTTATTTAATTAAAAAATCTAGTATATAATCTTATTAATAATAATATATTTAATATATAAGTAATTACTAATAAGATAAAATAATATAGCTTACTTATATATTATAAAAAATAAAAAAATAAAAGTAATAAAATAATTAAATATAAAAGTATTACCTATAGGTAATAAGAGAACTTAGATAGAGATAGGCTTCTCTACATAGTTACAAGTCAAAGAGATTATTTAGAGTCCAGTCATAGAAGTAATAGATTTTAATTATAGAATTACTAGTAAGACTTTAGCTTAGAGAATAAACTCTAATTATTCCTAAACTTCCTTCTTTATTCCCTAAAAGCTTTACTATTCCTTTAGCTATCTATAGTCTATTTTTAGGTTATATAATTACCTTACCCTAGCTCCTAGCTAAGCTAATTACTTTTATTACTTCTTCTTCTAAAGCTAATAATACTTTTAGTCTAATTATAATTAATTTAAAGTCTTTACTAAACTTCCCTATAATACTTCCTATAGTACTCTTTAGTAATTATAAGATTTACCTTTAAGTCTATTCTAAGTCCTCTCTTATAGTACTCCTTATATTTATTAAGATTATAAAAGGTTCTAGAAATTAAAAGAATAATAATTATAAAACTATTAGAATTTTAAGGGAATAAAAGAATTAAAAGTGAAAATAATTATATAAAAACAGTTATTATATTAAAATTGTGTATAAGAAAGTCCTTGTTCTCTTTTTTTTTCCTGGAAAGAGAGAGAGGAATCTAGGTCTATATATAATTATCTTTCTTCCTTCTTCAGGTCGAAAAGTGACCTAGTTACTTTTCACATGCCTTCCGCCTTCCTAGTTTTAGTTTCTCGGAATTCCGAGAGTTATTTCTAGAACCTGTTTTTCAGTCCCGGAAGCCCGGAAGCTTATTTTTAGTTTTCCGGTTTCCGGAAACCCGGAAACTTATTTTTAACTTTTCGGGTTCCGGAATCGGGTTCCGGAAGTCCAGAAACTTATTTTTGGCTT
Organism: Scedosporium apiospermum; assembly: GCF_000732125.1. Classification (NCBI taxonomy): domain Eukaryota; kingdom Fungi; phylum Ascomycota; class Sordariomycetes; order Microascales; family Microascaceae; genus Scedosporium; species Scedosporium apiospermum. Next base: position 24,776 of record NW_015971829.1, on the reverse strand, counting down.
TTCGTATTCCAGAAGTCTAGAAACTTCTTTGGGTTCTGTACTGGTTTCTTAGTTCTAGGCTGGTTTCTTGGTTCCAGGCTGGTTTCTTTTTTAATAAAGAAATAGAATAATAGTTTTCTTTTTAATAAGTTAATTTTTATTTAAATATAATAACAATATTACTCTCTTAAAACCTTAGATAATCTCTTATTTAAAAGGTTTTTATTATAGAGTTTATTTTTAGTTTATTTAGAATAGCTTTTAATATCTTTAGTAAAAAACCCTTACCATCCTAGTAGTTAGGAAAAAAAGTAATACTTCTAAAATAATTTTACTTTTTAAACTTTATAAAAACTTATTTTTATTTATTTTCTAAATAGTCTAAGGAAAATTCTAGTTCTCTTTTTATAAAAACCTCCTTTTAACCTATTTCTAATTATTAAAGGAAAAATTATATAATATAAGTCTTTTAATTTATTCCTAGGGAGTTTATAATTATAAAGATAGCTTAAAAAGCTATATATAAAGCTAGCTTTAATATTTATTATTAATAATATTCCTTTTATAATTAAGTCTTTTATTAATTTAATTAGAATACCTACTCTTCTAGATTTTATATTATAAGAATTCTTCTTAATATTCTCTATATAAGGTCTTTATTTAGATTTCTCTAGTCTTTAATAACTTTCTCTATATTAAGTTTCCCTATATATAGTTATATATATATTTCCTCTTTTAAAATCCTTTATAGTAAGTTACTAAAAGAATTTTTATATTAGAAATTATTTTTTTAAAGTATATTTCTATATCTTTAGATTATTTATTAAGATTATAAATCTTTTTTTAGTTATTAAGCTATTTAAAATATTAAGTTAGAAAGGGTATTCCTTCTTTTATAAAATAGATAGAAAATTTATATATATAGAAAATATATTAATAATATTATATTTTTTATAATTATAAATATTTTTATTTTCTCTTTATTATTTTATTTTATTTTTAATAATTTCTTTAGTAATAAAACTCTTTTTCTTCTATTATAATCTTTATCCCTTTTAATTTATTATAATTTCTATTATTATAATAATATCTAAGCTTTTTAAAAAGGTATATTACTTCCTTTATATAATATAAGTTAATATTAGCTCTCCCTTTAACCCTAAACATAGTTAACCTCTAGGCCTTAGTTTAAAGCTATATCTCTATTATATACTTTTAATCTATAAGGACTCCTTTATTATCTATTTAATAATAAGGTTAAAGTTCTACTTTATTTACTAAATTAAATATAAAGGCTATTAGGTTATAAGTCCTCTTTATTTACCTCCTCTTTAATTCTTTACTAATCTTTAAAATAGTAATAGATCTTTAATAATATAAAGAGTTTATTATAAATAGTTACCTAATATATAATTAAACTTATTTACTATCTTATTATAGCTATTTAAGTATAAAGATACCTCTACTCTTATTATATTATAAAATTAATTGTCTTAAGTATTTTTTTATTATATAATTAAGATATAGCTATTAATTTTAATTTATTATAAAGAAAATATAGAAGAATAAGATTGCTAGGACTATTAAATTATTTACTATTTATTAATCTTTTTAACTATATTCTATATTATAAGTATTTTTCTCCTAGTTTCCTTAATAACTTAGATTAATATTTTTTATATATAAATTCTAATAATAACTTTAATATAAAAATAACTATATTTTTACTTTATTAAAGAGGTTTAGCTTTTAAAGGTTTAAATAGAAGTTTTTTATTAGTTAAATTATTAAATATAAACTATTAAGTAGGGTATTATTAATAGTTACCCTATAATCTCTAATATTTAAACCTAAACTTAAAAGATACTAGATATATAAAGCTATAGTTTAGAGTTTACTAAGATAAACTATAAAGTTAAACTCTTTAAGTAATATTAAGGTTATAAGCTTATATTTAAAGATATTAAAAGTAGTAGAAAAAGTATTTTACTAATTTATTTTAAATATATTTTACTTCTATATACTTTAATTAATATATCTTAAAAGTTTATAAATTATATTATTATTAGTTATTTAGAGACTATAATTATAGATTAGATAGTTAGCTTTAATATTTATTAGATCTATTATTAAAATAAAATATAGATATTTATTTACTAGGACTTTTATTTTTAAGAAATATATATTCTTATTACTTTTTTAATAACTTTTAAGCTTATTAAATTTCTTTTAGATAATAATAATAATAATATTTTTCTTATACCCCCTATTATAGCTAGTACTCTCCCTATATTCTAAACTAGTATATATATATATCTTTATATACTAGTTCTATTTATTACTAAATAAACTCTAGCTATTTTTTTATCTAATATTCTATTAAGTTCTTTTAATAAGGCTATAATATACCCTACTACTTTTACTTAGATTCTAGATATTCTATTTTCTACTTTAAATATATATATAAGTATTTTATTTATTTATCTTTTATTAATTTAAGAGGAAGCTTAGTAGGCCTTTAATATTATAATTACTTAAGCCTATATTAATATTAATATCTTTATATTATCTCTAGTTTATTAACTATTTTTTCTAGTAAGTAATATTATTTTAATTTTCTTATTTCCTACTAATTTAAATATATAAGTAGAGACTACTATTACTTTTATAGTTTTTATTAATCTTTTAGTTATTACTACTTAGCTTATAACTATATTAAGCTTACTAAATACTTTTTCTTCTACTAATCTTAATATATTAGCTAAGTAAATTTCTTATTATCTTATAAATATAACTTCTTAACTTACTATCCTATACCCCTTAAAATATTTTTCTAGTTAGGCTATATATATTTATAGTAATTCTAGTTCTAATAGTAAAATCCTTTTTATTTTACTTACTTTTTAACTCTATTCTTATTATAATAGTTCTTTTTTAATAGTTTATTAAACTTATCTACTTAGTATTATTTAGGGTATAGGTAAAGTAAGCTCTAATACTTAGTTCTCTTATAAGTACTATTATAATAAAGGTAGTAATATCTAGTTTTTATTAAATATAGAGAAAGGTAAGAGTAGCTATAAGGGTTAAAAGTTATTAAAGGTAGTATAAAATTTAGTATTTAAGTAATATTTTATAAAAAAATAAATTTAAAAGTTTTTAAATCTATATAAAATTTTATAAGATTTAGATTAGAGTTTTAAATATATATATATAGTTTAAGTTAAAAGTATTTATATAAAAGTAATACTTATCTTTAATAATCTAATAGAATATTATATATTACTTATTCTTTTATACTATAGCCTTTACTTTTTTTTTATATTTAGTAATAGCTTACTAGGTATTCTCTAGCCTATTTATAGGTTCCTAGCTACTTTACTTTATAAGGAATTTTATCTACTTTACTAAATAAAAATAGTTATTATTTTTATCTTAGTAATCTATAACTTCTTTAACTTTTTATTTCTCTAAGTTATCTTCTAAGTTTAATAATTTATAAGTTAAATCTATTTTCTCTTAGTCCTTTTAAAACTTTAAAAGTAATATATAGAATATATTATATAATCTTTAGTATTTCTCTAGTAGATAAATATAATATATATTTCTATTTATCTTTTTAAAGATTAGTATATAAATATATATTAATATAAACTTTTTCTTTACTATTTTAAAAGGGAAATTTTATATTAATAATATAATATATTATTTAAGCTTAAATTCTATATCTATTTAATATTTATTATAATATTATTATTAGTTTTTTATAGTAAACTTTTATTATTTTATTATCTATCTTTATATCTTTTAAAGATATTTTATTTTCTTTTTTATTTTTTTAATTTATATCTATTTTAATTAGATTACTAGTTTAATATAATATAAATAGTATTTATATAATATTTTAAAAGGGGATATTTTAATAGTCTAATTTAAGAAATTATTATATATAAACTCTACTTTAGCTAATACTCTAACCTAATAGGTAGATTTATCTATATATATTTTCCTTAAATAATTAACTAAAATTTAGTTTATCTTCTCTATTTAGCTATCTATTTATAAATTGTTATTATATTTAAATAAAAATTAACTTATTAAAAAGAAAACTATTATTCTATTTCTTTATTAAAAAAGAAACCAGCCTGGAATCAAGAAACCAGCCTGGGACCAAGAAACCAGCCTGGAACCAAGAAACCAGCCTAGAACTAAGAAACCAGTACAGAACCCAAAGAAGTTTCTAGACTTCTGGAATACGAAAAGCCAAAAATAAGTTTCTGGACTTCCGGAACCCGATTCCGGAACCCGAAAAGTTAAAAATAAGTTTCCGGGTTTCCGGAAACCGGAAAACTAAAAATAAGCTTCCGGGCTTCCGGGACTGAAAAACAGGTTCTAGAAATAACTCTCGGAATTCCGAGAAACTAAAACTAGGAAGGCGGAAGGCATGTGAAAAAGTAACTAAGTTACTTTTCGACCTGAAGAAGGAAGAAAGATAATTATATATAGACCTAGATTCCTCCCTCTCTTTCCAGGAAAAAGAAAGAGAACAAGGACTTCCTTACACACAATTCTAATACAATAACTGTTTTCATACAATTATTTTCACTTTTAACTCCTTTATTTCCTTAAAATTCTAATAGTTTTATAACTATTATTCTTTTAATTCCTAGAACCTTTTATAACCCTAATATATTATAAGTAGGTTAAATAATAATCTAGCTAATAATAGCTAAGAAGATATTAGGTTAGTATTATTAAGCTAGAAAGAAATATATTAGTAAAGCTAGTATAATAATATATATTTATTAAGTTTATAATAATAAAGGTTATAAAGCTAAATATAAAATAGTACTTAAAATAATTAATAATATCTATAAAAAATAGATAGCTACTATTAGCTAAGTAAGCTATACTATATATTAAGAAGTTAATTAAGTATTAGATAAAGTAATTATTTAGAAAAGTAATAAGAAGGCTAATTAGTATAATATCTTACTAGCTAAGAAAATTATTTTTATTTTATATACTATATATATTATATATAAGCTAACTAACTTTATAAATAATAAGATTAAGAAATTAGGAATAAAGTACTTAGCTTACTTCCTTAGTAAAGTTAAGGATAAAGTTATTAAGTAAGCTGATAATAATAATACTAATATTACTATAGATATTAATAAAGATATAAGTATAATTAAGATAAGCTATAAGCAAGTTACTAATAATATAAGTAATAATAACTATAATAATAATAGTAAATATAATAATAATAGTAAATAAGATAATAATAGTAAATAAAACTATAATAATAACTATAATAATAATAATAAATATAATAATAATAGTAAATATAATAATAATAGTAAGCTACTAGCTAAAGTACTTTAGAAGATTAATAAATATATTAAGTTAATTAAAGCTAGGGAGTACTTACTAGCTAATAATAAACTACTAGCTAAGGTATTTTAAAAGATTAATAAATATATTAAGTTAATTAAGGCTAGAAAGTAGTTACTAGCTAATAGTAAGGTTACTAGCCTTAGGGACTACTTTAATATATACTTTAAGTAATTAGAGTAGTAGATTACTAAGCTTAAATTAGAGTAGCAAGCCTTATAGTCTAAATTGTAATCGATTAATAATATATATGCTATAGAGTGAGCAATACCTGCTATCCTGTAACTAGCTAGCCTAGTATTAAGGACCCCTACTAAAAGGTAGTATACTACCCCTGAGGGTTTGAGTCTAGCTATAAGGTAGGCTATATGGAAATAGCTTTTTAATAATTAAGGGATAAAGGTAGCTAGGGTATAGATAGATAAGTATTTAAGATTAGGGTAGAAGATAATTAATAAAGAGATAGAAATATAAGTAATAACTATCTTACTTTTAATTATATATATATTTTTTTATAAAAAATAAGTAAGTAAGCTAATAAGGATATTAGCTATTTTATATATAAGGTATAGTACTGTTAGGTATTGCTATTATGCTGCCTTAGGTAGTATGTAATTGTAAGCTAGATAGTAACTTTATACTATAATATATAAGAGTAAGTACTTTTATACTTACTTACTAAGAAGAAGAAAAATAATCTTACTTTCTTAATAGTTTACTTATTTAATTAAGAAATCTAGTGTGCAATCCTGCTAGTGGTGATATATTTAGTGTGTGAGTGATTACTAGCCTTGTAAGTAATCTATTGATAGATATTACCTTCGAAGTGAGTAAGCTATGCTCCCTCACTTCTATAGTCGCAAGCTATTGCTTATATCTAATAGTAAGGTAGTGTGTCGAAAGCTGTAATAGTTTTAGTTTTTCGGAATTCTGAAAGTTATTTCTAGAACTTATTTTTTAGTCCTAGAAGCCTAGAAGCTTATTTTTAGTTTTCCGGTTTCCGGAAACCCGGAAACTTATTTTTAACTTTTTAAGTTTTAGAAGTCTAGGAACTTCTTTATATTCTAGAAGTCCGGAAACTTTTTCGTATTCTAGAAGTCCGGAAACTTCTTTGTATTCTAGGAGTCTAGAAACTTCTTCATATTCCAGGAGTCTAGAAACTTCTTTATATTTCATACTAGTTTCTTAGTTCTAGGCTAGTTTCTTAGTTTTAGGCTAGTTTCTTAGTTCCAGGCTGGTTTCTTAGTTCCAGGCTGGTTTCTTGGGTCTAGGCTGGCTTCTTAGTTTTAGGCTGGTTTCTTAGTTCTAGGCTAGTTTCTCCTAAGTTGGTTTCTTTTAATAAAGAAATAGAAGAATAGTTTTCTTTTTAATAAATTAATTTTTATTTAAATATAATAATAAAGATATATAAAAACTTTATTAAAAAAATATAAATAGTTTTTAAAGTTTTTTTAAAGATTTTTTTTAATTTATAATTAGTATTAAGTTTTTTAATATAATATTTATTAAAAGAAATATCTTTAATTTAATTTATATTTAAGATAGTTTATCTTACTATAATTAAAATAATATACTTTACCTTTTAATATACTAATATTTTATTAGCTCTAAATTTAGCTAGAGTCTATATAATAATATTTACTTTAATATAGGATATATTTTTTAGGTTTTAAAGAGGAAGATTAATATTAAAGTTATTTAATATTTTAATTTTAATTTTTAGATTAGTTTTATAACTTTTTAAAATAATTTTTATTTTTAAATTAGTTAAAGTTTTAATAATATTTCTTATTTTAACTATAAACTTTATTTTACTTTCTCTTTTAGTTTTTATATTTTTATTTATAAAATATAAAAGCTTATTAATAGTCTATTTTAATAAAAGCTTTTTAATAATTTTAAATTTCTATATTTTTTCTTAAGTTCTTTTTATAATTTTCTATTAAATTATTAAAAGAAATCTTAAATAATAACTTTATTATTTTTAATTAATAATACTTTACTAAAATAAAACTTAAAATTATATTATTTTTTATAAAGTTTATTTAAAATCTATTTTTTTTTATTTAAAATTATTAAGTACTTAATATATTTTTTACTATTATAGCTTAAAGAATTAATAGTTATACTTAATAAAAATAAGGAGGGTTTCTAATATAATATTTAGAAATATAGTAGTATATTATCTTTATAGTTTTTAAAATTTTATATTAATTTTAAATAAAATTTATTAAACTTTAAGTTTTTTAGATATATTACTTAGAAGAGTTTTATTTCTATTTTTAATAGCTTAGTATTAATTAAGAACTTTATTTTAAATAGTACTCTTCTTTAACTTTTCTATATAATATTTTAGAGTTTTATATAAGATAAGTTAGCTAAGGTCTAGAGTAAGTAGTTTTCTAATAGGTTAGGCTTATTTAAGCTTATTAATCTATTAGAGAAGTATTATATAGGCTTCTAAGATAAGAGTAGGTCTATAGAGGAATAGAAGTCTTCTGTTATTATATTTAAATAAAAAATTAATTAACTTATTAAAAAACTATTTTTCTATTAAAAAGGAAACCAGCCTACAACCAAGAAACCAGCCTGGAACCAAGAAACCAGCCTAGAACCAAGAAACCAGCCTGGAACCAAGAAACCAGCCTGGAACTAAGAAACTAGTACAGAACCTGAAGAAGTTTCTAGACTTCTGGAATACGAAAAGCTAAAAAATAAGTTTCTGGACTTCCGGGATACGAAAAGCTTAAGTTTCTAGACCTCCGGAATACGAAAAGCTTAAGTTTCTAGACTTCTGGAACCTGAAAAGTTAAAAATAAGTTTCCGGGTTTCCGGGCTTCCAGGACTGGAAAATAGGTTCTAGAAATAACTTTTAGAATTCTAAGAAACTAAAACTAGGAAGGCGGAAGGCATATGAGAAGTAACTAGGTCACTTTTCGACCTGAAGGAAGAAGAAAGATAATTATATATAGACCTAGATTCCTCCCTCTTTTTCTAGGAAATAAAATAGAAGAATAAGGACTTCCTTACACATAATTCTAATATAATAACTATTTTCATATAATTATTTTTACTTTTAACTTCTTTATTTCCTTAAAATTCTAATAGTTTTATAACTATTATTCTTTTAATTCCTAGAACCTTTTATAACCCTAATATCTTCTCTAAAAGGTAGAAGTATTTCTTATAATAGATATAAATTTTATAAATTAAAAATCTTAAATAATATTAAAAATAATAATCTTTTAAGTAATATATATATTAATTATTTTTATAATAAAAAATATCTTTATTAAAATAGAAAATAAAAAATTATAATAATATTACTTATAAATAATAAGAAAACTTAGATAAAAATAAGCTTTTCCTTATAATTATAAGTTAAAAAGTTATTTAAAATCTAAATATAGAAGTAATAAATTTTAATTATAAAATTATTAGTAATAACTTTAGTTTAAAAAATAAACTTAGATTATTTTTAAGCTTTCTTTTTTATTTCTAAAAAGCTTCTTTATTTTTTTTAGCTATCTATAGCCTACTCTTAAGTTATTTAATTACTTTACTCTTAATTCTTAACTAGGCTAATTGCTTTTATTATTTTTTTCTCTAAAGCTAATAATACTTTTAGTTTAATTATAGTTAGTTTAAAGTTCTTAGTAAACTTTCTTATAATATTTTTTATAATATTCTTTAGTAATTATAAAACTTACCTTTAAGTCTATTCCTAGTCTTTTCTAGTAATATTTTTTATAATATTAACTTAAAAAAGATATTATTATTTTAAATATATTATCTTATTAAAATAAGATTAATTATTATAAAAAAATAAGATATATAAAAAATATAATTAATCTTAGAAAAAGTACTAAGCTATATTATTAATATTATTATTAATATATTTATTTCTTTTATTTTTAATAATTTAATATTATAAAGTTTATAAAAATAGACTACTCCTTAAAATTAATTTTATTAAGAAGTTTTTTATAATATAAAATAAAATACTTACTTTTTAGATTTTAAATTTTAATTTAAGATATAAATTAATAAATACTAAATTAACTTTTAAAGTTAGTTATATTTTAAAGATAAGTTATAGATATTAAATATATTTTTAATAACTTTTATAAAAACTTAAAATATATTATTAGAAATAAAGAAGTTAAATTAGCTTTAAAAATAGATTATCTAATAAATCTATAATATAAATATTATTAAATACTTTAAATATAAAAATATAATTATTATAATCTTATAAGACTTCTATTAACTATTTTTTTATTAATATATTTACTAATTTCTTAAAAATTATAATATCTATAAGTATTTTAAAATCTAAAAAAATAGAAAATATAGTTTTTTAAAGTCTTTATTAATCTTAAATTAATTTTACTAGTAAATCTAAATAGACTTTATTATAAACTTCTTTTTAGTAAATAAAAATTATTACCTCTAAATTATTAAAGATAAGCTCTCTAAGGAAATAGTTTTAGAGCTAATTACTATTATAGATATTAAAATATATATAAAATATTTCCTATAATATTAAATATAATATTATTAATAACTATAAATTATTATAAATAACTAGAGGGAAATATAAGTAAACTACTTTTAATATTACTTATATAAGCTTTTTTTTATTAAATAATAGTTAAATATAATATATTACTTTTAAATAGATAAGAGCTTTAAATATATAAATTAAGAAATTTAAGCTTTTTTTTAAATTTATATTTATTATAATTAAGATAATTAAAACTAATAGTATTTTATAATATAGATAATAATAAATAGCTATATTAGTTTATCTATTAAGATATCTTTATTTTATATAATATATAAATATAAGCTACTTTTTATTTTATTTATTATAGAAGATATTTTAGTAGAATAAGTATTTTAGTATTTACTTAAAGAATATATAAAGGACTTTATTTAAAAACTCTAAGAAATTACTAAGCTTTATTAAATAATTATAATATCTACTAATTAGGTTTAAAAAGCTTTTATAAATAAGAGAAGAGCTTTTACTAAAAGATTTAAAGTAAATAATAAAGTATAGTTAAACTTATATAATTATAATATTATATAACTAAAGAAAAAGCTAGACTTCTTTTATTTAAAATTTATTATTTCCTATATTTTTACTTTATATATTATTAAGCTATCTAGCTTATTTAGTAAAAAGAAAAATTAGTTTTATATTAACTTCTTTTATTAAATATATAAGGACTTTATATTTAGCTAAATATAAATAGATTTCTAGCTATTAGCTATCTAAGTTAATAATAATAATAAGTAGATAATTAATAAAATCTATTATATTTATATTAAGAAAATTAAATATAGCTTTTACTAAAAAGTTTTTATATAATAGAAAAGTTATAATATATTTATATAAAAACTATTAAGTAAGTTTATAGGAATAGAAATATTTAACTTATTTAAAGTAATATATAGACTAGTTAATATTAATAATAATTTAAAAATAGCTTATAAAGGATAAGAAAAGTATATAAATATAAAAGAATAAGAATATATTAATAATAATAATAGTTCTATTAAACTTAATTTTATTTATTTTAAAATAAAAAAGAAAAGAAAACTAGCTATAAAAATATAAGATAAAAATAAAAACTAATATTATTAAATATATTAAACTTATTTATTATTAAAGTTATCTTTATCTATAAGATTATTAATAGCTTTATTTTTAAGAGTAGTAATTTAAATAGTAAAAGCTATAAACTTAATAATAATTAAGTTAGTAGAAAAGAAGGGAGTAGTAAAAATAATAATAATAGTAGGGAAAATAATAATATTATTAAAAGTATATATTATAATACCTTTAAATAAATAAAAGATTATTAATTAAAATATAATTAAAAAAAGAAAGGAAGAAAGCTATATTAGAAAACTAAGCTAATATTTTCTAAAGTCTAGAAGTTTCTTTATATTTTAATAACTCTAAGTAGGAAGTTATATATTTACTATTATTATCTAAATATTATAGCTACTTACTACTTAATATAATAGAAATATTAGGCCTTTACTATAGTAAGTTATATAAAATTATAATACTAGCTAGTATTATAATAATAGATATAAGTATTATAACTATATAGCTAGCTAATATAATCTTAATAATATTAGTCTATATAGATATAGTAGAAGTATAGTTATTTTTATTAGAAATTAATATCTAGGAGACTATTTAGAAGGGGAATAGTTAAGTTAATAAAAAAGGGGGAAAATAGCTTACTTCTAATAGAGAGGGGGGGTAAGATAATAGTAATAATAGTAAAGAGTAATATAGAAGAAAGTAATATAATTATAAGCTTAACTAAAAAGCTATATTTACTAACTAATTTAGAAATAATAATAAAAGTAAGTAAGAGAAAGTAAAAAAACTTATTTTTAAAAAGAGTAAATAATATTAAAAATAATAAATATAATAAGTAAAATATAAAGTATTAAAATTTAAACTTACTTTAAGATAATAATAATATAGTTAATATAGGGAATTACTAGTAAAGTATATTATAGCTATTTTTAAGAGCTAAACTTAGGAGATAAGGAAAATTAGGTATAATAAGTTTATTTTATTTAAGCTTTAAAATTCTAATTTAAAAAAAAAGAAAAGAAAAAAGAAAGAAAAAGTTAAAATAGCTACTAAAAATATTAATATAAAAAATTCTAAAGTTAGATTAAGTATATAATTAATAAAAGAAGAAAGTATTTATTTATTATAAATATAAATAATTTAAAAGTAAAAAATATAATTAATAGATAAACTAAATAGAATAAATTAAGTTACTAAAAATAGCTTTAATTTCTAGCTATTTACCTTATTTAGGGCTATAGCTAGCTATTTTATATTTAGAAAAAAGGAGAAGAGACTTATATAAAGAAGCTATATTTTATAAAAATAAAGGGCTAGTACTTAGTACTAGCTAAAGATACTTTTCTTTCCTAAAGATAGTAGCTATTAATATAGTAGTAGCTTTATTACTTAATAGCTATAGCTACTAATAACTAGAACTAGCTTTTACTTTAGTTATTTAAGTATAGTATTACTTATAAGTAAATAATATCTATAATATATAAGTATAGGTTCCTATAGGTTCTACTATAATAGATAAAAAGAGCTTATCTACAACTTTTATAATCTAATTTCTTCTTTTCTTTTTTATTAAATAATTTTACTATTTCTTCTACTTATAAAGATATACTAATAAAAATACTCTATACCCTATAATATTAATAAAGGAAAAAACCTTTTTTAAATTAGATAATAAAGTTAAGATATATAAGATAACTAGATCTATTATAAAAATTAATAATAATTTTAATAATAAAAATAAATATAGAAAAGATATTAAAGAAATCTATAATATTATAAGCTAATAATAAAATAAATTAAAAAATATTAAAAGTTTTATTATTTAATAATAAGATATTAATATTTAAATTAAATAGTAAATTATCTAGCTAAAATAAATAATCTAGTAATTAAATACTAATATTATAATTAGAAGAGGAAATACTTTTTCTATATTTATTATATTTATAGTACTTAAACTTAAGATTACTATATTTAAAAAGTATAGAAAAAATTAGTAGAAGTTATAAAAGTTTTTAATTTAGATAAAGACTTTTTTATAATATTATAAAAACTAATTTTAAATTAAAACTAATAAAATTACTATTATAACTTAATACCTTATAGGTAATATATTTACTTAATTTAAATTAACTTTTTAAGATTATTTAGAAAATAATAAAATTAGATAAAGAGCTAAAATTATTAAGATCTTTAATAATTATAAAATATTTAAAAAAGCTCTTAAGGGAGCTTTTAGAAAGCTAGATAAATAATAAGCTATAATCTAATAATAAATAATAAAATTAATAATAATTTTAATAATAAAAATAAATATAGAAAAGATATTAAAGAAATCTATAATATTATAAGCTAATAATAAAATAAATTAAAAAATATTAAAAGTTTTATTATTTAATAATAAGATATTAATATTTAAATTAAATAGTAAATTATCTAGCTAAAATAAATAATCTAGTAATTAAATACTAATATTATAATTAGAAGAGGAAATACTTTTTCTATATTTATTATATTTATAGTACTTAAACTTAAGATTACTATATTTAAAAAGTATAGAAAAAATTAGTAGAAGTTATAAAAGTTTTTAATTTAGATAAAGACTTTTTTATAATATTATAAAAACTAATTTTAAATTAAAACTAATAAAATTACTATTATAACTTAATACCTTATAGGTAATATATTTACTTAATTTAAATTAACTTTTTAAGATTATTTAGAAAATAATAAAATTAGATAAAGAGCTAAAATTATTAAGATCTTTAATAATTATAAAATATTTAAAAAAGCTCTTAAGGGAGCTTTTAGAAAGCTAGATAAATAATAAGCTATAATCTAATAACTTAAGAAGTTAAACTAGAAAAGATCTATTATTAAGTATATAACTAAGTTCAAATAAATTACTATTTATTTTAATTAAAAAAGAAATTTCTAATAATTTACTTTTATAATAAATTTAAAGAAAATATTAAAAATAAACTTTATAAAAAAAACTTACTTAATTAAATAATTATATAGTAATATAAATAATAAAAGCTATAAACTTAGTAGTAGAGAAGCTAGTAAAAGAGAGAGGGGTAGTAAAAGTAATAAAAATAATAAGAAAATTTATAATATTATTAAAAATATATATTATAATATTTTTAAATAAGTAGAAGATTATTAATAAAATATAATTAAAGAAAAAGAAGAAGAAAATTATATTAAAAAATAAAGTTAATATCTTTTAAAATTTAAAAATTTTTTTATATTCTAATAATTTTAAATAGGAAATTATATACTTACTATTATTATCTAAATATTATAATTACTTATTATTTAATATAATAAAAATATTAAGCTTTTATTATAATAAACTATATAAAATTATAATATTAACTAGTATTATAATAATAAATATAAATATTATAATTATATAGTTAGTTAATATAATTTTAATAATATTAGTTTATATAGATATAATAAAGATATAATTACTTTTATTAAAGATTAATATCTAGAAAACTACTTAAAGAAGAAATAGTAAAATATAAAGGTTTAATTAAATAGTACTACTTAATAAAAACTTATTATATAGAAAGGTTTTAATTAGGGAGAAAAAAAAAGAAGAAAATAAAGTATAATTAGAATCTAGTTAAAGAAAAGTCTTTTATTAAAAATAAGTTACTAGAGGTAATACTTAGTAAGAATTAGTTAGCTTAAGTATCTACTAAAGCTTCTTAATAATATAGTCTATTATATTACCTCTTTCTTCTCCTTTCTAATATATATACTTACTTATATATAAATATATATATATATATATATATATAGTAACTAGCTAATATCTACTAGCTTATAATATTTCTTATAATTATCTAGTATTTTTATATCTAATATTTCTTTTGAAGGTTTTTATATAAGCTTAATAAACCTTTTCTATTTAACTTTTATTTATCTCTTCCTATAATATTTATATATATTAAGGATTTCTTTTATTTCCTACTTTATTTCTTTATTAACTATTACTAATAATATAATATTATCTTAATATTAGCTTAGAAGTAGGTTAAAGGTAGTATAGTATATAAAGTTAATATAGAAAACTAAGCTCTAGACTTTTAATAATATATTAAGCTTAATTATATATATTTTAATAACTTTTATAATTATATATTCTTTATTTAACTAATTAAGCTTTTTAGTAAGTTATTCTATTATAAAATTCTTTATATATAGCTAGACTTTATCTTTAATTTAAAATTAATTAATAGATTATCTTTATATATTTATATACTATTTTTATTTTTTTTAAGTTATAGTTATTATAGCTTAAATAACTTTTTAAATATTCTTTTTATCTAATAATAAGAGCTTTTTTATATATTCTTATAAATAAGCTATTTTTTTTAATAGATTATTAATCTAGATATTAATTAAAAATATATTATAACTATATATTATAAAAAATAAGCTTATCTTAGTTAAGATAATAAGCTAGTTATTAATTATAAATATTATAATTAGTAATAAGTTATTCTAGTTTTTTAGAAGTAAATAGTATATATTTAAAGATAGCTTTCTAAAACTTAGTTTATCTATTTTATTATTTTTTTTATTTTCAAGTAATAGGTTATTAATAGCTATTAAGTAATATATAATAATTAACTTATTTATTTTTATATATTATTAATAAACTAAATATTTTAATTTAATATTATTACTTTTAATAGCTTATAGTAATAGATAAAATACTATATTAATATCTCTACTATTACTAAAGCTATTATTTTAGATATTAGTTTAAAGATTATATTTTTACTTAGCTAGTTAGTTATTATAAGGATATTTATTATATTCTAATATCTACTTAGAAGCAGGTTAATAATAAAGTCTATTAATATCTTAGCTTATAGGTAGTCTAATATAAGAAGTAGCTTAAAAAGCTCTTTCTATATATTTTATTATATTATTTTTCTTCTATATAATTTATAGTTTTATATAAACTTTCTAATATTATTATTTAATTTTAGCTATATATAGTTTTTTAATAATATTATATAAGTAACTTTTTAATTAAAATAATTAATTATTATAAAATTATAAAAGTCCTATTATAAAGATATACTATATATAACTTAAGGAAAGGCTAGTATTATTAAAAATTATACTTTAACTAAAAGTTAATTAAGTAAATAAACTTTAACTTACTTCCTAGATTCCTTTATATATTACAGGAGCCCCTTTTTCTCTAACTACAATCTAACTAGACTCTATAGCTAAGTTATCCTAATAGTAAGTTTTATACTATAATATACTCTTACTTATACCTTATAATTATCCCTTTAAAGCTATTTATTAGTCTCTATAGATAAACTTTAATTTTAACTTTAATAATACTATACTCTTTATTTCCTCTAATTATTTCCTTATATATTAAAATATTATATTAATAATATTATTTTACTTTATTAATATATAATTATATAAATTCTTTATTAGCTATTATTAAAGTAATTATTATATTAGAAATTTTTATCTCCTTATTTACTATTCTATTCCCCTATAGCCTCTAATTAGTCTCTAATTAAATAGTATATATATTCTCTATTATTTAAATTAGCCCTTTATTATAGAGCTTAATTAAGTTACTTATTAACTATAAATATTTTACTATATTATACTATTCCTTTTAAAAAAATTTTTCTTTTTATATATATCCTCTTCTTTTATTTTATAATAATAACTATTTCCCTTCTAAGATATTATATATTCCTATCTCTAATCCTTTAATAATATCCTCCTATTAAAACTAACTAACTTATTATAAGATATCTATAATCCTATTTTTAGCTAAGATTACCTCTTAGCTTTACTTTATTAAAAGTAACTTACCTATTACCTATAACCTTAAGATTAAATAGCCTATAAGTTTTAGAATAAAGCCCTATTTTTACTATATTATTAATTACTATTAATTTCCCTAAAGTCTTTATCTCCCTATAAATACTAATTAAATCTACTTACTTTACTCTACTAATAAGAAGATATATTATAAGATTTAAATCTTTATTTCTCTACTAATTAAGCTATACTAACCTTTTATTTATTAGATTCCTAAAAAGCTTTTTAGAACTTACTAGTAAGTTTTAATATTTTAATCTAATATTATAGTTTAATAAACTATTAGAGATTATTATAAGTTTAAAATAAAAGTACTTACTAATTAGAACCTTTTAAAGTAAATCTATTCTCTCTTATAGAATTTTATAAATAATATTATTTAAACTATACCTTTAAAAAAGCCTAATTAATAAGTAGATATACTCCTTACTATTTAATTATAGCTTTATTTTAATACTATTACTATTATATAGAATCTAATATATATTTTACTTCTTCTTATTTTTTACCCCTACTCCTATTCTTTAATCTAATTCTACTTTACTTCTTAAATTCAAAATAATAATCCCTATAAGATCTAATATTATCTTACTATTTTTAAATATATTAGTTTTAAAAAAGTTTACTATAAAATCTCTAAAAAGATTTAAAAAGCTATTATCTTTATTAATATTAATACTTATCTTCTTAATATTTATAACCTCCTTAATTTTCTTTAAATCTTTACTTTATATATTTAAAGCTTTATTTCCCTTATTAATTAACTAAATAAATTATTTTATACTTATAATTTCTTTTCTAAAATTAATTATATTAAATCTAATTTTATTAAAAATAAGTTATAGACTAGATAATATTATATTTAATAAATAAACTTTAATATTATTTCCTTAAATTATAGCTACTTTTCTATTAATAAGGCTAGAGCTATATATATTATCCTTTATATCTTTAGTTTACTCTTTACTTAGAATATAAGCTCTTATTATTACTATTATATCTTCTATAAGCTTACTTTTACTTAGTTAGATAGTTAATATTAAATTTATATTACCTATCTTTATATTAGTACTTAGATCTAGCTTTATAAAAAGTAATTAGATTATAATAATATTATTATAATCTAATTACTTTTTATATTCTTATTTTAAAATAAGAATATAAAAAGAAATAGATATAGATAGCTACTAATATAAAGATAGGTAATATAAATTTAATATTAACTATCTAACTAAGTAAAAGTAAGCTTATAGAAGATATAATATTATCTAGTTTATAACTTATTTTTAGTAAAATTAGACTTATTATAATTAACTTTAAAAAAAGAACTATAAGTATAAAATAATTTATCTAGTTAATTAATAAAGATAATAATAATAGTCCTAATACTCCTTCTCTTTATACTCCTACTTTAAAGTATTATAAAGCTAGTAGTAGTAGTTTTATATATAAAACTACTACTACTAGCCTTATAATACTTTAGAATAGAAATACTAGGACTACTATTACTATTATATCTTCTATAAGCTTACTTTTACTTAGTTAGATAGTTAATATTAAATTTATATTACCTATCTTTATATTAGTAGCTATCTATATCTATTTCTTTCTATATTTACTTTTAATTTATTATTTACTTATAAATAATTAAGTTACTTAATCTTAATTTTATTTTTAATAAATTAATACCTTATTACCTTTTTTTATTATATAAATTTAATCTTTTATTTTTATTAGTTATCTTACTTATAATAAAACTTTAATTTCTTCTTCTAATATCTTTATATAGCTTCTTATATATTCTCTAGATACTTTTCTAGCTCCTATATATTATATTCTATAAGCCAGCCTTCCTACTTTATAAGATATTACTTTTTATCTCTAACTTATTAGTATATAATTACTTCTTCTAGAACTTATTCTTCTAGTTCTTCTAAATTAGAAAATATATCTTCTCTATATCCTTCTTCTACCCTATTATACTAAGACTCTAGTAATAATATATAAAAGATATTATATACTTAGCTATATTATTCTAATAGTTCTACCTAATATACTTAGATCCCTATCTTCTTAATTATAATTACTTAAAAGTAAGTTAATATAATTTTCTTCTTATCTACCTTAAAATAGAAATTTTCTATTAATAATCCTATAACTTAGTTAATATTAAAGCTTATTAAAATATACTTTTAATTATATATATATATATATTTAATATTTACTTTCTATTAATAAAGCTTTACTACTTTCCTTATTACTATTAAATAAATTAGATATTTTTTAACTCCTTAAACCTTCTTTAATTAATCTATAATATATTTAATATAATATAGATAATAACTATATAGAGCTTTAAATAAAGATACCTTTAAAATTATATTTACTATATTATTTATAATAAATTCTATTTTCCTAATCTTCCTTAACTAATAATAAGGAGGTTAATTAATATATAATTTTAGATATTTTATAATTATAAAGTAGAAGTATTTATTAGCTTTATTAATTTAGAGATACTAAGCTATTAAAAGTTATTTTTTTATATTTAAAACTAGATAAAGCTCTAACTAGAAGATACTTATAAATAAACTATCCTAATTACTAGTAATACCTTCTAGGGTACTAAAATAATATTTAACTTCTTAATATAATAATATTACTAGCTTTATAGCTATTATTATTTTCTTTATAAAGATTAAAACTACTATCTAGGTAAATTAATATAATATTATAAATATTAAATTATATAGTTCTCTATTCTAATAGATATTATCTAGAAGTCCTATAATAAAATCAAGACTAATTTCTTAAAAAAGATATTTAGGAATTAGTAGAAGTTAGAAGGTATTATATTTCTTATAATATAGTCTACTTATATTTTAATATTAATTATAAATATATATATAGTCCTAGATATTTAAATATATATTAACTTAATAGAATTTATATTTTAGTAAGTCTAGTATTTAGTTTATATTTATATAACCTATCTATAGATTATTATAGTATTTATATAATAGCTTTACTTTTAGAGAGCTCTCTTTAAAAATTACTAGATAACTTTTATAGAATAAAGTCTTATCTAAAGCTAAGTAATATCTACCCTTTATTTTAATATCTTATAGACTATTAATAAATTCCTTATAATTAAAGTCTAGCTATTATAATTAATATATAATCTTCTAAAACTTAATATTAGTTATTAAAAAAAATATTATTTTATTTTTTATAATCTTTCTTATAACTAAATATAAGATTTATTAATTATAAACTAATATCCCAGCTCCAGCTAATAGCTCTAAACTATTACTATCTAATTAGTAAATAATTTCTATAATTTTTCTTAACTATCCCCCTAAACTAAAGATCTTAACTTACTTCCTTATAATTACTACTACCTACTAGCTAGCTTTTACTCTTAGCTAATATATACTATATTTATACTCTCCTATATAGCTTATTAATATTACTTAACCCTTAAAAATAACTACTTATACCTAGTAACTAGAATTTTTATTAGCTATAAAATCCTAAATAATACTTATATACTTCCTATATTCTCTTCTAATATAGATCTCTCTTACCTTTACTTTTAATAATACTTTATATACCTAATATCTTAAAATACTTAATAGCTCTCCTATAAAATAGATTTTCTAATTTATAATTAAAATAAGATCTATTAGATATACTTCTAATTCTCTCTCTACTCTAAAGCCCTTCCCTAGCCTAAGCTTAATTACAAGCTCTTCTATAACCTCTTAATATTTAAGCTCCCCTAATATATAATTAGGTTACCTTAATAATAAGTTTATAAAATTTATTTTCCTAAACCTATATTTAATCTTAAAGTTAAATACTAATAGTTAGTAAACTTATTAAGCTAACTACCCCCTTAGATTATATATTAATACTTATATAATACTTTTTAATATCTAGTAGTTAATAAAGACCTTAAATAAGTCCCCTTCTTCTAAAAATTATCTTTAATATTCTAAGCTCTTTATAATAGCTAATAGTTCTTAATATTTTATAGTTTATTAGTATTTAATATTAATTAGCTTTTTTAATTAAAAAGTTATTAAATATTATTTTCTATTTACTAATTAAAATAAAATATCTAAGATAATATATATTAATATATCTATCTCTATATATATAGGCCTTCCCTAATCCTAATAACTTAAGATAAAAGCTCTACTAAAAATATCTTTTAAAATAGTAAAGGTATTCTATACTTCCTATAGCTATTTAAAAAAGCCCTTCTTAACACCCTTCTTACTTCCTTTTAATAATATAGTTATTAATATAGTTATTTTTAAATATTTTATAATAAATTTATAATAGAAGTTTATAAATCTAAGGAATATTTATATATTCTTGAAGCTTATAAGTTCTAACTATTTTTATATAGCTTATATCTATTTTAGGTTTATAAAGATTTTATTTTAATTAATTTAAAACCTTAGAAATTTTATTTTATCTTAATAAAATTAGTATTTAGATATTTTAAAGTAAAACTAGACTATCTTTAATTATTTTATAATAGCTAGAAGGTTATATATATAATCCTCTCTAGTCTTTAAGAAAATAAAAATATTATTTAAGTAGACTATATAATAGATATCTACTAATCCTATTAAAACCCTATAAATATAAACCTAGAATATAGCTAAAGTATTTATAAGCCTAAATAATATTACTATATACTAGAAGTATTTATACTTAATATAAAATACTATCTTCTACTAGTTAAAGTCCTTAATTTTAATCTTATAATAGATATCTACTAATCCTATTAAAACCCTATAAATATAAACCTAGAATATAGCTAAAGTATTTATAAGCCTAAATAATATTACTATATAAAATCTATTAATATAGTATTTATTATTACTTTAGTATCTAAGTCTATCTTAATTTTAACCTATTTCTTCTTACCCTTCCCTTAAAGTCCTATCTTAGCTAATATAGTTATATAGAGAAACTTCTTAAGTAAACTTAATTAAAATAGTTTTTCTATTATAATAAATTAGATTAGGTATCTTACTATATAGATTTATTTCCTAACTTATCTATATTAAGATCTTATAGGTATTTTAATTAGTTATTAAAGTTAAATATACCTATTATACCTTTTATAGCTAGTTTTTTATAATTATATTTATAATAGCTTTTTTTATTATAATTAAAGTAGATAATATAATTAGTATTTAGTTTCTCTATACTTTATATATATTATTCCCTAATATTTCTATTTTAGAAATCTTATAACTTTCCTCTATTATTTTAGCCTAAGGCCTCTTCTTAATTTCTTACTTATTTATAAAGTAGCTAGCTAGAGTCTAATTACTCTTAGTAAAAGTATTAAAGGTTACTATAAGTTAAATTAGCTCTATCTTACTTTATACTCTTCTTCTATTTTTCTACTTATTTAATATAATATTATTCTACTTATAGCTACTATATATAAGTTTCTAATAGGACTTCCTTATAGTTAATAATTATCTTAAAAAAGGTCTTAATTATATTACCTAAGAGTTTATTAAAGTATTTCTATAAGTTAAATATATCTATATTATCTTTTTTTTTAAGAATTCTTTAATTATATTATAAAACCTCTACTATTTAATAGCAAATTTAATTAGATATTTATCTAACTATTATAGTTCTTCTAACTTAAGTTAAACTTTAAATATATACTATTTAAAATTATAATATAACCCTTCTATAAAAGTAAATAAGTTCTCTAAAGTAACCTTTTCTATATTTAACTAGTTAATATAGGTTTTCTATTTTAAATAGAGATTATTATTAACCTTTTATAGGGCTTATTAGATATAGGTTTATTAGTTAACTTTCTTCTTAATAGTTTAGTTACCTTTCTAGATAATAAGCTTCTAGTCCTAAACCTTTATAATAGTAAATTTCTATATAAGGAATTTTATAATATATACTAAGCCCCTTAGAACTATATATAATATTTTATTTAAATTAAGCTTAGATTTAACTAATTTTTAAAAAAGGTCTTCTTTATTTTATATTTATTTAATTTCCCTTTAAAGCTCTTAGTTTTCAACTTATAATTTATCCTTTATAAGTAAGTATATATATTCTATCCCTTTTATAGAAGGTACTTACTATATAGTTAATAACTAGTTACTATATTTATTTAAATTATCTATTTCCTATACCTCTAAGAATTTAGAGCTTTTAAATAGAGTCTATTCTTTAGGAATAGTTTCTTAAACTAAGGTATATCTAGTAATTCTTAATAATATAATCTTAGTTTAAGCTTAATATAGCTATGGAAATTAAAGAATTATAAGGATATATTATATATAACTTAAAGAAAAACTAATATTACTAAAAATTATACTTTAACTAAAAGTTAATTAAATAGGTAAACTTTAACTTACTTCCTAGATTCCTTTATATACTATAGGAGCCCCTTTTTCTCTAACTATAGTCCAACTAGGCTCTATAGCTAAGTTATCCTGGCAGCAAGTTCTATACTACAGTATACTCTCACTTATACCTTATACCTATATTAGTTTAGTTTTTAAAGATTTATAATTAGAAATCTATATTTATCTTCTTTATTATAATTAGTAGTTTATATTAATAGAATATCTTACTATAGTAAGATATACTTATAAGTTTATAAGAAACTATTAGAGGCTTTTTACTATATAGTTATATATTATTTAATAGTAATTATTTTCCTATAAAGTTATTTTTTATAAAGTAGTTAGTTTACTATTATAGAAAAATATAACAAGAAAGTTAATTTTAAATACTAAATTATTATTATTATAGTTAATATTATATTTTTACTTTTAGCTTTTATAATTTAAATTATTAATAATTATATTTTAAATTATAAAAACTATATTTATAATATTTTCTTAGTTATTATATAAAGCTAATATAAAAGTAAATATAATTTAAATAACCTAGCTCTTTTCTATAATATTTAATATATCTATTTTTATAATTAGTTATTATTTTTATTTTTAAATATATCTTATTTTTATTATAATAAAATATCTAATATTAAAGATACTTTTTCTAGTTAGTAGACTATTATAAAGTTATATTAGCTTATAATCTTCTATTAATATATCTACTATTTAAAAAGCTTTTAGTATATAATAAAATATATAAAGTTTTTATAATTTATTAAGATAGTAAAGTATTTAATTAATCTTAACTTATTATATTATTATTTTAAATATTATATAATAGCTAATAATTCCTTATTATAAATAAAATAATTTAATTAGAAATATCTTTTTTAATATATAAGTAATTAGTTTAAGTTTACTAATTTTATTTTTTTAAATTAAAATCCTTTTAATAATATATTTAAAAAAGTCTAATTTTACTATTATTTTTTTTAAAGCTAAAGTATATTAAAACTAGTATTTTAATAAGTTTTAATTTAAGTTTATTAAATATCTACTAGTAATTTAATAACTAGATAAATATATAATCCTTCTTTATTAGGTTATTTAATAACTAGATAACTATAAAAAAGTTAAAGATAAATTTTTTATAATAGTTAGTAAATCTTAAAAACCTTTTAATATTTTAAACTATAATTAATACTTTTTATTAAGCTATTACTATAATCTTTTTAAGATTTATTTAAATACTTTTTCCTACTTTTATAATAAAATTTAAATATTTAACTTCTTTAATTTTAAATTTATATTTATTAATATTAATATATAATCCTACTTTCTTAAACTTAGTAAAGACCTTTTATACTTTCTCTTTATAATTAATAAGTAAACTATTTATATAAATTAAAATATTATCTATAAAAGTATATATAAAATTATTTAAAAACTTTTTTAATATTAAATTAATATATTATTAA